>NC_067143.1:53018544-53128544 GCF_903995435.1 Acomys russatus | reverse complement strand
AGGTGTGTGCCACTGTGCCCAGCCAGGAACTTAATAAATGTTCTAGTTAGTAAAAAACTTCGAAAACTCTTGTATAAATTTTACTAAGGAAAATGAATTTGTTACTATTGCAGGACCTTTTTTGTTTCTTCTTTCCTTCCTTCTTCAGGTGTTTAAGTTTCTCACATAAGTGCAGTAGACTGTTAGAAAACATTGGCCAACACTTACAATTTATAGAAGGATGAACATGAATCATTTTCAAAGTTTCTTTTAAAAATCATCACATCCCTAGTTAATATTCATGAGGATAATTTCACAAAAGCAGTTACAAAACTAAGGCAAAGAAACATGGCTATATATAGTTATGCCAGTGAAAGAAAAAGAAAATTTCTTTTTCCTTAAAATGGAGAAAATAGGTTCAATGGAAATGTTTCTGAGGTACCAATTTCATAGTATTTTAATCAAATTATTCATTACTCAGAAGTAACACTTTGGAGAAGCAGATAATGGTACACAAAGGCTGAGTTTATTTGATTCAGACAGGTGGCTAGTCTAGAGCTCTGTGTTAGCATCCCCAACCCACCCACAATAGCCCTAAAGATGATTATGCAAATGCCAGCCACTGAGTATTTTCCCAGGAACAGGAGAAGGGTTCCTAGTAGAAGCTGCAATTGTTCAGCAGTCATGTGGAAAAACAAGCAGAGTTGTGTTAGAGATTTTTTTTTTCTCCCCCTTAATTGCTGGAGGCAGAGTGTTTTCACTAAGGGCACTACTTCAGTATATATGAGCTAAATAAACACTTAAACACACACACGTGTGTACTTATTTGATATACATTTCTCAAAAACCATGAGCAGTTTGTCCTATTCTCATCCCAATGTTCCTTGGCTGAACATTCTCCCTTCTTATCAGTGCCACTTTTCATCTGTCAGATCTCTGTTCCCTTGTCAGTAAGACAAACAGAAATTTAAAAACCCTTGAACACTTTGCACTTTTGTTTTACTTTGCCCTACTGGTGGCGCACACCTTTAAACCCAGCATTCTGGAGGCAGAGGCAGGCAGATCACTGTGAGTTTGAGGCCAGCCTGATCTACAAAGCGAGTCCAGGACAGCCAAGATAACATAGAGAAACAGTCTCAAAACAAAAACAACAACAAAAACAAAAACAAAAAAAAACAACAACAACAAAAAACAAAACAAAAAAACCACCAAACCAAGCCAAAAACATTGGGGGGGGAGGGGTTGCGAAAGGGTTTCTCTGTGTAGCCTTGGCTGTCCTAGACTCACTTTGTAGACCAGGCTGGCCTCCAACTCACAGAGATCTGCCTGCCTCTGTCTCCCAAGTGCTGGGATTAAAGGCATGCACCACCATGCCTAGCCACCCCCCCAAAAACATTCTTCATTGTCTTTCTCATCAAGGAAGGATACAATATAACAGGTGAAAGTCTAAGAAATACAACACTGATAAGCCAAGACAGTCCTAAGCCAATTGTTTATGAGCATGCTATTAATGTCTTAGGGGTTCTTTTTTGATGTAAAGTCATCAGAGCCTTCAGTTTCTAAATTGGGTAGTTTTCAAGCAGCCTGCTTCTAAAATCTGGTTTTATGATTCTCTTTAGAATTAAATGGGCTGGACTTGGTAGCATATGCCCTTAATTCCAGGGGTGGGAAGGCAGAGATATGTAGATCTCTGAGAGCTGAAAGCCAGTCTAATCTACAAAGAGAGCTCTAGGCCAGCCAGCCAAACAAAAAGCAAAACTAATGTTCTTTCACATTTTCTTACAGTGTGATTTCTGATTATACAACATTCTAAAACAATGTATGTGCATTTATTACACACACACACACACACACACACACACACACACACACACACAGTCTAACTCAACCCTCATCTAACTATGTAGGGTGACTATGCTAATGAAGAGCCAGAATCAGATCTTCAATGTTCTTAATCTATTGTATTAGTACAGTAGAATACATCTATCTGTGCCTTGTTTAGTAACTACAGGTTCACAGGGCTTTCTCATCTCAGACCATATATGAAGCACATACCAGACTCCAAATTTGTCATCAATCTCTTTTGACCCAAGGTTCATGATGGTCTGGTACTGGCTTGATTTGTTAACTATGGGCCATAGGCATTTCAGAGATATGTCTCCAAAAACAAAATGATTTTTTTTAAATAAATGGGGCAGATGCTGCTGAATTAATGCTAGGTAACAACTCCCAAATCCATGTGAGCTATAGCCATCAGTGCTAATCTCCTGCTCATGAGCCAGCGTAGCTATAGAACTTCTGCTTCAAGTTCAGGTCTGTTTTACACATCTTTCATCCCAGGACCCACTCCGAAGGGGAGAAGCAGTTACCTGGGAGCAATTCCTTCTCACAGAAATAGTAGTTCAAGAGTACTGAAAGAAGTTCGCCATACCTCTTAATGCCTTGTTTCAGAAATGGTATTCTGTTACCTCCATCTCTGTTGCCCACCAAGTGCAAAGTCAGCCCAACAGGGATTTTTATCTCAAGAAAAAGGCAGGGGAGTATTTGCATAGCAATAATGCTATGTACAGGAAGTTCTGTGAGAAATTTCCAGAAAAGTTCGTTTGTGTTCACTATAACCACACAAACAGAGTGAGGTGTTGATGAAGTAATTCACTGCTATCAAATTCTCACATGACAAAAAGCAAACAGGAACAGTAAATATGCCAATGACAGAACCAGGATGCAAAACGTCCCAAAGTACTGGCATAATGGACTAAGCTTAATAGATCTCACAGGAGTAAAAGTCCTGCTATAGGCTCAGCATAAAACAATATATGTGACTTATAGCAAGATAGGTGAGAGGCACAAGAGTTTCAGTTTAATCTCACTAAGGGCCACTAATGCAAAAAAAAAAAAAAAAAAAAAAAAGCCTCATAGTATAAGACCACGTGTATTAACAATAGTAACATCTATTCTACATGAAAGAAATGGTAAAATTTGAAAGAAAAAATAATGAAGAATTTGGGCCAATCACATCTTCAAGAATACACTGGCTCTGACCTATGTGTCAATGTTCAGGGAACAATGGAAACAAAATATGCAACAGTCTTAAACTAGGTTTCATAGGAAAGTGTTCTGAATAAATTACTGATTCTAGGGACTGGGAAGACTAGGAACAGGGTGTAGATCAGTAAAAAGAAGAAACAAACATAAAAGTCTTCAAATTCCCTAAACTGCCTTGAGAGTTGCTGAAATATTAGATGAACTGTATTAGACATTACCAATACTTCTGTTTGGCTGTTGGTAACTTTTCTGAAAAGGGCTAGACAGTTAAAGAGTTTTGGCTTTACAGATCAGAGGGTCTCTGAGGCAACTACTCCCTATATCAAAAATAAATAAATAACCATAGATAACATGTAGGTAAATGGGAATGGGTGATATACATACACGTTTGCTCACAAAAGCAGGCGTCATACCAGATGGCAATGACCTGTCAAAATCTCTTATGTTGAAAAAACCAGAATGGATGCAAACAGGGTTGTATCATATCACCTTTGTACCATTTCTAGCTCTAAAGATCCATAAAAGTAAGTAAAGCAATTCGGAAATACACAAACAAGATGTGAAAATGACAGAGTAAGGTGGATGGGTTGGAGACATTATATATAGATATATACAAAAAATTTTAAACAATACAAAAATTAAATTTCTGTAAACATATATGGAACTGGTCACTCTCACTGATTTAAAAACAGAAATAGGAGCCTGGCCGTGGTGGTACACGCTTCAATCCCAACACTGCAGAGGCAGACTTATCTCTGATAATTAACATACAAATCAATTTAAAAGGTGTAATCACTTATTTTCATATTTGTCATGTTATAATCATTTAAATTTTAATCAAACCTGTAATTTATAACTTCATTGTTGAATTAAGGAAGCAATTTTGTATTTTAATCTCTTACTTATACAAAGCAAAAACGTGTCTGGTCATCCTTGGTAAGGAATGATACATATCTCTGACTGAGGCCGCAAAAAAGAAGCAAACAGTAGCAATAGAACTGCTCTGAAGACATGAAAGTCAAAAGACTTACTACTGTCCATATAATGTATGACTGGCAGAGGACTGTTACTACCACATTGTGCAGAGATGACCTGACCATGGAACTAAAAGTAGCATTTATATAAAACATACTTAGAAGTTCAAAACCAAAAAATTAAGTTAAAAATTACTAAGTTACCAAACCAATGGGCTACTACTATTTTTAAATCACACACACACACACACACACACACACACACACACTTCATTTGCATTAGAGAGAAAATCCACCAACACTGGATATATGAGCATGCTGAGTGAATATGTAACAAAAAATGAATTTTCAACATCATCAGTTTAAAGCACTACCAGAAACCAATCAATAGAACTAACAAATCTAGTAAACTTTTTTGTTGAAATTTAAATACAACAATAACATGACAATTCCTTTAGTACATGTGTGATTTGAACATGATGTAAATTTTTTTTGGGTTTACTACCACTAAACGTAACTCCAAACTACATAAGACTGTGAAGGATTAGAAAGTCAATAACTGTGGTTTGGAGTTTAGGTTCTGTACTGCAGCACACTCTGACAGTATAGCTGTAAGGACACGAACTAGAGAGACATGAGCCTGAGGACGGTGTGACCCTGGGAACAGAGGTCAGGGGAAAACTCTAGGTATCTGCTTAAAGATTATTTCTAGCCTTACCTTACAAATTAGGCAGAACATTTTCAATAACTTTCTAACCAAAAGAATAGCCATGTATAAGAAATTTATAAATATGTGATCTATTTTTTAACTGAGATATAACTTATGCCCATGTTGAATAAACTGTTAGAGCTGGTTACTGAAACAGCCTAAGTGTCCCTCAGTAGAAGAATGGATAAAGAAACTGTGGTATATTTACACTATGGAATACTACTCAGCTATTAAAAACAACGAATTCCCAAAATTTGTGGACAAATGGATTGAACTAGAAATGATCATAATGAGTGAATTAACCCAGAAGCAAAAGAGTCAAATGGCATATACTCACTTATATCTGGACACTAGCCCAAGGGGCATGTCCCATGAAAGTCTTCATTTACCAGGAAAGTAGGACAGAGGGGAGGATATCCTATTGGGACTTTAGGTGAGAGAAGCATGGGAGAATGGGGAAATAGAAGGATCCAGAGGGTCCTAGAAACTTACAAGAAGAACATTATGACGGATGGATCTGGGCCCGGGGGTCCTGCTCAAAGTATGGCACCAGCCAAGGACAATATGTGCAGTAGACTTTGAAACCCTACTCAGATCTAGCCAGTGGACAGGACATTCTCCACAGTTGAGTAGAGAGTGCGGACTGACTTTCACATGAACTCTGGTGTTCCACATTTGACCACATCCCCTGGATGCGGAGGCCTGGTGGCACTCAGAGGAAGGATAGCAGGGTACCAAGAAGAGACCTGATACCCTATGAGCATATACAGGGGGAGGAGGTCCCCCGCAGTCACAGTCATAGGGGAGGGGAGTAGGGAGAAAGCAGGAGAGAGGGAGGAATGGGAGGATACAAGGGAGGGGATAACAATTTAGATGTAATATGAATAAATTAATAAAAAATATTTTTAAAAAGGTTAACAGTAACCCTGAAAACCATCAACTGCTTCATTTGGAGGAATAAAAAGTTTAGTGAATAATATCATGAGCTTGCTTTATTTTTACACTCTCCCCCAGTGCTGGGAATTGTAGCCAATGTCTTATACACTAAGCAAGCATTTATTCTACTACTGAGTTAAATTCATAGTCCTTCTAAAATTATGATTTTTAGAGGAACACACTAACAAAGACCCCATGATTATTCAGTCAAGTTTCCTTCATGTGGCAAAATAGCAGAGGTGTCAGCACACCTTGAGTGCAATGGATAAATGAGTTGGTTATCTCTCCTGCCAAGTAAGTCCTTAAAAGTATCTTTTAAATCTGTTCTTCAATTCTCAAAACATACTTGAGTCTGATACATTAATGTTGTTAAAATAAAATAAAATATAGTAACAGCCCACATTATAGATACTTATCACTTCTTGACGGTAGCACAATTGTGCTAACCTAGATTAAATCAAGAACCAATTTTATGTCATGTTAAAAATTTAAAATACTAGCCGGGTGTGGTGGTGCACGCTTTTAATCCTAGCACTCAGGAGGCAGAGGCAAGCTATGAATTCAAAGCCAGCTTGGTCTACAAAGGGAGTCTAGGATAGCCAAGGCTACATAGAGAAATCCTGTCTCAAGAAATAAAACAACAAAAAACAAAACAAAAAATTTAAAATACTGATGTATACAGTTTCACTTTAATGTGGTGTGGTATAGAAGCATTTCTAAAAACAAACCTCCAATTTCAAGCCGGGCACAGTGGTGCACGCCTGTAATCCCAGCACTTGGGAGGTGGAGGCAGAGGGAGAGGCAGACTGATCTCTGTAGTTCAAGGCCAGCCTGGTCTACAAAGCAAGTCCAGAACAGCCAAGGCTACACAGAGAAACCCTGTCTCAAAAAACAAAACAAAACAAAACAAAAGCTGCAATTTCATTCAGTTTTCTGTTTCATACTACAGAACAGCAACTGTAGCATTACTGCGACTTCTCACATTAACAGGTGTGCTGGTTAGTCCTGACTACTAACATGATGGAACGGACAGTCTTCTGGGTCTGTGTGTGAGGGTGTTTCTAGGGAAGTTTGACTGAGGCAGGAAAACCAGCCCTGAATGTGGGCAGCATTCCTATCCAGTGGGATCCTGGACTCAGTGTCCATCTCTCTGTTGCCAACTGCAGACACATGTGACAAGATGCCTCAAATTCCCATCACTGGACTTCCCAAATTACAGCCTTTCTTCCTACGTTGCTTTTGTCAGGGATTTTGTTGCATCAACAAGAAAAGTAATATCGGGCCAGGCGGTGGTGGCGCATGCCTTTAATCCCAGCACTCGGGAGGCAGAGGCAGGCGGATTGCTGTGAGTTCGAGGCCAGCCTGGTCTACAAAGTGAGTCCAGGACAGCCAAGGCTACACAGAGAAACCCTGTCTCGAAAAACCAAAAAAAGAAAAAGAAAAAGAAAAGTAATTATCACAGGCAAGAAGACAGTTTCAGTAACAACATGAACATTCTGTCCAATTCTTTTTTTCTTACATTGATGTATTAAAAACACTTGTCTATAAAGTTTCAAAACTTTAAGCTCATAGTTAGATCTTTCTATGCAATTTACCCAATAATTTATCTTACTAGGTTTTCTAAAGTATCCATTCACAACTCAGTGGGGGTGGGGTTGGGTGGAGGATCCTTCAAAACAAACAGCTGTAGTGCACACAGGGTAGCAGATTACAGCCTCTATTTTACTAAATCAAGTTTGGAGGACAGTTACATCCACTTGTTTCCCAACTGCCCATGGCTGCTTTCACTCTCCATTAGCAGAGACCATATGGCTTTCAAAGTATGAAATATTTACTGTTTGGTCATTTTGGGGGCAGGAGAGGGAATTGACCAAGCTCTGCTCTGGATGGCTAAACATATCTCATTGGGATGACTTCTCATTTTTTCTTCCTCCAATTATTCATAACGAACAGTTAAGAGAGAGGTAATTAAACACTCTGACCTCACACTGAAAATGAGAAAAAGTCACACTTGGCTGCCTCAGAAGCCTTGTAGCTTTTTTCTACCTTGTCTTGAGAACCCTTCCTCAGATTTTCATTTCTCAGATCTTTTTGTTTGTTTGAGACAGGAACTCACTATGTAGCCTTGGCTAGTCTGGAACGTGCTATGTAGATCAGGCTGGTCTCAAACCTTCAGAGGATTCTGCAATTAAAGGCATGTACCACTAAGGCAGGATATTTCTGAAGTCCTAATTAAGATATGAAAATAGGGCTGGAGAGATGGCTCAGAGGTTAAGAGCACTGGCTGCTCTTCCAAAGTTCCTGAGTTCAATTCCCAACCACATGGTGGCTCACAACCATCTATAATGAGATCTGGTGCCCTTTTCTGGCAGGTAGACGTATATGCAGACAGAACACTATATATATATAATAAATAATCTTTAAAAAATAAAAGGATAAGAAAATAGTCTGGGTGGTGGTGTGGTGGTGCAGGCCTTTAATACTAGCACTTGGGAAGTAGAGGCAGACAAATCTCTGAGTCTGAAGCCAGGCTGGTCTACAGAACAAGTTCCAGGACAGCCAAGGCCACAGAGAGAAACCCTACCTCAAAAAACAAACAAAAAGATATGAAAACATTCAGAGCTCTACACATGAAAAACCCTGGAGTCCTCAAGTGGCTGTGCATTTGGTTAAAAAGTTCAGCAACTGCACTGACATCTTCTTTTTCAGCCCCATGTCTGCAGAGCCTTGCTGCAGACAGTGAAAGCCCTGAAATACATGCTAAGAGTAGGAAGTGGCAGAACTGCAATGTAGAAAACCCCCAACCCTTGTCTCTCAACAACTGTGACTCTCACAGCAATCATATCTGGAAGCAAACTCAGTTGCTACTCTGAAGTCTGGGCCGCACACCCTGGCTACAGAGGTTGAGGTACCTGTTCTCCAATGTCATTTACTTCTACTTCTTCAACAAAAACACAGTTGTCATAAACACATAAACTGTGTGTTCTTCATTATTTTCAGCATGTGTAAGGCCCTAGGTTCAAAACTCAGCATCATAAAATAAAGCCTAGTGGTGCATGCCTGTAAACCCAGCACCTAGGAGACAGAGACAAAGAATCAGTAATTCAAGGTACATATAGTTTATTTGAGGCCAGCATTGGCTATATGAGACCCTCCCTGTCTTTAAAAAGGCAAACAAACAAACAACAATGAAAAGAACCACACATGCTCTCTACTGCCTGGTGGTATCCTAAAACTTCTATATTTCTATTTCTGATTGTAAAAGAATCAAAATAAGGTTTGATACAGACAAGGGAATAAACACTAAACCAGGAAGAATCAAAAGAAACTACACACACACAAAAACATGGCTTAGTGGTTAGGAACACCTGTTGCTCTTGTAGAAGATCTAGGTTTGGTTCCCAGCACCCATATGGCAGCTCACAACCATCTGAAACTCCAGAAGATCTAACGCCCTCTCCTAACCTCCACAGGTACCAAGCATGCACAAGGTAAACATACATACATGCAGATAAAACATTCACATACTTAAATGAATCCAAAAAGAATACACAACAGGTGTTCTAACTATAGGAGTGTGTGTGTGCATAGCAGAAAAATAAAAAACAAACCCTTGATATGATTTTTGTCTAACGTTCTTTCATCACTTGTTTTTGTCTATTTCTTTGAAACAGGATCTCAAACTTGTAGCCCAGATTGACCTCAAATGTGTGGTACTCATCCTGCCTCAGCCTGCTGAGGGCTAGGATTACATGTATGAGCCACCACACCATCTTTACTCAACAGTTTTTTGGGTGATACATTTATATTAGGAAGTGATAATCAGCTGTGTGTAGTGACACGCATCTGCAATTGTAGCACTCTAGAAGCTAATGACTATAGTGCTTATGAGGCCAGCTTGGGCTACAGAGTTAAGTTTAATGCCAACCTGAGTCCTACAAGACTCTGTCTTACAAAATCATAAATAAAATAACCCATAGAAAAAAAGAGAAGAGTAATGAAGAAGTCAGGAATGAGGACATCAGGCCATATCAACATCTTCAGACCCTTCCCAACCTCAAGCCCTGAATAAAACTGTTTGACTACACCACAATGGAAAGAAAAGCATCAACAGTCAAAGGGTACAGAAGATACTGTTGTACTGATATACTTTGATTTTACTTGCTATTTGTAACCTAATATTAATATATTAAATTCATCAATGGCTACCTAATTCAATTATTTTAAAATAATATCCTTTTGTGAAAAAGTATGCCAGAGTAGGTCATTATAGTTCTTTATGAATTACAAATGCAAAGCCTAGAAAATGGAAGGATATCCTGCTATTCTGGGAATGGCCCCTCACTGTTAAATACCTCTTAAATGATTTCCTATGATTTTTTAAAAATTCCTTTGCAATATACATAATGAATACAAGTTCCTAAATATTGTTAACAAGCATAAGCTGTGGTTTGTTTTTAAATTTTCAACTTTAGAACAATAATGTTAAAATATTTTGAGAACTTATATCAAAGAGCCAGTGTATCAACAAGTACTTGGGTCCTGTCCTTCAGAAACTGTGGCCTATAAGGCGTGAAACATGACCCCTCTCCACGGTGAGTTTCTATGCTAGTTGAAGTCTTCCAAGTACTTTCAAAGCAAGCAATGCTTCTGACGTCTAATGGTACAGAACTGTTTGCCAGCAAAAACAAAACTTTAGAAATCATATCCTTAAGTACTAAAAGCCGTAAGTACAAAGTGCTACCCTTAAGCCACAAAATATTCAAGAAAGTTATTAAAATGATTATGAAACATGTTTTTCATTTTATTTTTTACTTATTTGGGTGAGATGGACCCCAGGGTAAGTACTCTGACACTGAGCTATATCCTTAGCCAAGTACCTTTAATTGTTGTTTTTAAATAAATAGCTTTTATTCTTTTAGTATATATGAGTATTTTGCCTGCAGGTATGTGCCTGGTGCCTGTGGAGGCCATAAGGAGATGTCAGATCTTCTGGAACTTGAGCTGTTGATAGTTTTTAGCCACCATGTGGATGCTGGGAACTGAACCAGGGTCCTCTGGAAGAACAAGTGCTTTTAACCACTGAGCCATCTCTCTAGCCCTAATCACTTTTTTATGTATACATGCATGTGTAACATGAAGCAAATGTGGAGGTCAGAATTCTCTAGCACAACTGAAGTTTTTATGTATACATCCACAGGCAAAGGCAATGTCCTGGTTCATCTTAGGCTCTCCAGCCGTTTAATCTGTTACAAAGTGTCTATTCCTGAAAAAGCATACTTAACAAGAAACATAATTCCACATAGCATTCTTACCTTTATCCTATCTTATCTACTGGTAAACTAAAACACAGGTCGGAAGCTACAAAGCCAGTAACACAACTGATATTCAGGTCATATTCTCCATCAGGCTATATTTTCAATTTAGAAAGCTGCTATTCTCCACAGTTTTACTCCCCCCCCCCCACCCCCCGCCCCATTTAGGTTTTTTGAGACAAGGTTTCTCTGTGTAACACTGGCTATCCTGGAACTCACTCTGTAGACAAAACTGGCCTCAAACTCTGAGATCCACCTGCCTCTGCGTCTGAGTGCTGAGATTTAAGGTGTGCACCACCACTGCTCAGCCAGAATTCTACTATTAACAGTTAAAAATTTTAATGCATAAAATCTAAAAATATCTAAGATAGGTCTCAGGTAAGAAATGTAGCCAAATAGACCAGAGAGCTTCACAATGTACATGAATAGGTGTGCCATGTTCCACAGTAATTAACCCTGAGTATCATAGCCACAGGGTCTTTCTGCCCTAATCATTACTAGTGCAAATTGTTCCTCATGACTTGTCATGTTGCCAGCATAAATTTCTGGCCAAGAAATGGCATTTTGTCTCATACTATAGTCATTTAGATATGTATTTATACTACTTGATCATAGACTTTTGAAGATAATTTTATCTATGCTCAAATATTAACTTAAGAAATCATGTGTTCATATTTAATAACTCACTGAATTGTAATGTCTAAGCCAGTAAAAAGAATTATTTGCTTGAATAAGTAATATTTTGTTTAATCCTTCATTAATACTACATAAAGACAGAGGCTCCTGCTGGATATGGTGGCAAACGTCTTTAATCCCAGTGTTTGGGAAGCAGAGGCAAGGGCAAGCAGATCTCTGTGAGTCTACATGATGAGATCCTGGATAGACACACAGGATGGATGGGGAGAAGTGGGGAGAGATTTTTTAAATTGAGTGTCTGTCTGTCTGTCTCCCCCCACCCCCGCATGTGTGTGCGCGCATGCTTAAACACAAACAAACACACACACCCACACCATGGGAGATTGTAACCTATTAGAAAACTTAGCATGAAACCTAGTTCAATCCTCAGCACCACAAAAAGAGGAAGAGAAATACAGTCAGACATGGCAGTATACATCTATAGTTCCAGCACTTAGAAAGTCAGTGAGGCAAGAGGATTATGAGAGGAAGGCCAAACTGAATTACAGAATCAGTCAAGCCAGTCAGAGCAATGTAGAGAGAACCTCAGTAGGCCAAATATGGTGGCGTATACCTCTAATCACAGCACTTGGGAGGCAGAGCCAGGAAGACCTTCATAAATTCAAGGCCATCTTGGTCTATATAGGGAGACCTTGTCTCAAAAAGGGGGAGGGGAACCTAAATAAGTAAGTAAACAGAATCTATTTAATGAAGATAAATTGTAAATAGAATTTTAGGAGTGATTTTTTTTACTCCCAGAAAAGATAAACAGAGAGAACACTACCTATATCCCTAAATGTAATCTTTACAAAAATTATTTTTTGTCTCTCAAGATTCTCAAGTTCCTCTATAATCATTAGTGAAAGGGGGGAAAACTATGACTATGGTCAATTTGTTTGAGTGAATCAATTTAGCACTTTAGAGACAAGAATGCTAATTATAACATGATAGAACTATTTAGTTTTAACCTACTTTATTGCCATTATTAGAAACTAATAATTTTTCAAAACCTGAAACTATTTTTCATTCATTTAATAAACATTCACCAAAAATTAAACAGCATGACAGAACAGTAAGTGATACACAAGAAGCTATGACTGGGACACATTAGAGAATTCTCAAATCCAGAGCAACAGATGACATCCTAACGCAGGATGACACTTGGTCTGCATCTTGACTGGCACAATTAAACTAGTCAGGTAAATCCAAAAGTGTTTTTGCAAACACACACACACACACACACACACACACACACACACACAATAAATAAATAAATAAATAAATAAATAAATAAATAAATAGCATGTAATTTTTAAAAATTTGAGACAAGGTCTCACTATATAGCCCTGACCACACAGCAAGTCAACACATAGACCAGGCTGTCTTAAAACTGAGAGATCCTCCTCCTATGCCTCCCAAGTGCAAGGATTAAAGGTGCATACTACCATACCTGGCCATAAATCTTCTTTTAAAAAAAGAAAACTTACATAAAACTAAAAATATGTGACCATAACAAATACAACACCTAACAGAAAGGTTTGCCAGTAGAAATGTTGCGGGATAGCTTCAGCAGCCTTCAAGGTTTATATTTGGGGAGCTAGGCAAATAGCTCTTGTTGCTTTTCAGGGAAGACTTGGTTTGGCTCTCTACACCCACATGGCAGCCTACAACCATCTCTAACTCCAGTCCCAGGGGATCTGATACCCCTCTCTGGCCTCCACAGGCACCAGGCACATGTATGGTGTACAGGCAAAACATTCATACACACAGAATATTTATAAATAAATATTTTAAACTGTGTTTTAAACAATATTTATTAGTTACATAATTCTTTCATGTAACAGTTGTTCTCTGGACTTGTCTAATTTTTGTAGTAGAATTAATACTTACTTATATCTTACTCTTTAGATTACCTACCAGCCAGAGTGTAATTTCTTATCAGTTTTCATAGTCCTTAGAACAATCATCACTAAGGCTCCATAAAACATGATGAAGTAGTTGGGCACGATGATTCATATGTATTATCCCACTTGTGGGGAAACTGTGGCAGGGAGATTGCTGGGAATATGAGGCCAGGCTGAGCTCATTCTGAATTAAGACTCTGTCTCAAAAATAAACAGTTCCCTGGTTGTGCTGTTGTGTTGTTGTTGTCAACTGTTGTTGTTGTTGTTTTCCGAGACAGGGTCTCTCTGTGTAGCCTTGGCTGTCCTAGACTTGCTTTGTAAACCAGGCTGGCCTCAAATTCACAGCGATCCACCTGCCTCTGCCTCCCGAGTGCTGGGATTAAAGGCATGTGTAGCCACTGCCTGGCTGTTGTTAACTGTTAACTCTCCAAAAATTCTGGCAATCTGAAACCAATGACTCTGTCCACAATGATGAAAACTTATGGGTACAGAACAGACAGGTTTACCTCTCTCTCAAATAATCCTGACTAAGAAGAACTCTTAATATATTAACCAGATATTATGTTAAACCTTGCTTACACCTTCAGAAACCCTATCCTAAAGTCAGTTCTACCTTACTTCCACTAAGAGTTTCTTTTATAGTCAAGTGGTACAAATGCCCCAAAGAGGTGATCTAATACCTCTAGACGTCAAATTCCTATTCTGTTTTCCTGCAAGAGTTAGTCACGCAATAGACTTGTTAAATGAATATAACAAAGTTACCGCTGGTTCAAAGGTAAGCCTCACTAAAAATAACATCACTCAAGGAAGATGTTTAAATAAATGTTTAATTATACCAGGTTGGAGCATTTGGGAAACTGACACATATTCATAGTCATTTCTGCTTCTTTCTCACTATTGCAATATTTTCTTGTGACTTGTCTGTCAGCAATAAATTCAAACCTGATTTCCTAAGAACTTGCAACTTATCTAAGACATCCTTTGTCATTTACACCAATTTAAAACCATTTAAAAGGAGTGTTAAAAAACATATCAGAAGCCAGACAGTGGTGGCGCATGCCTTTAATCCCAGCACTTGGGAGGCAGAGGCAGGTGGATTCCTGTGAGTTTGAGGCCAGCCTGGTCTACAATGCTGAGGACAGCCAAGGCTACACAGAAAAACCCTGTCTCGAAAAACCAAAAAACAAAACAAAACAAAACAAAAAACCAACAACAACAACAAAATATCAGGGGAAAAAAGTTGTTTTTGTAGGGCTAGGGATGCAGTTCAGTTAATACAGTGCTTGCCTAATATGCACAAAGCCCTGGCTTCAATCCTCAGCACAGCATAAGCTAGATGTGGTGGTGCATGCCCATAATCCCAGTACTAAGGTAGAGGGAGGAGGAATACAAGTTCAAGCCCACTCCTGGCTATACAGTGAACTGAAATCTAGCTTGGGCTACATGAGACTATCTCAAAAAAGTTCTGCTTCCCTTAAGCTTCTTCTCATACATACACTGATACAAAAAGTAAAGAGAAACTAGCAAGGCAAAAATGAGCATAAAGACAAGGTAAATATCTTCCTGAAACAGAAAAGCAAAGTTGTGAGGAAAACTGAAGTCAGGGGACTGGCAAGATGGCTGAGCAGGTAAAGGTGCCTGCCACCAAGCCTGGCAACCTGATACCTGGTACACAAATGATGGAAGGAGAATTAACCCTTGAAAGTTGCCCACTGACGTTCACAGATGTGAACTACACACACACACACACACACACATGCACACGCACACAATTTTTAAAATAATAGTTAAAAATAAGAATTAAAAACAGAAAATACTAGGCTCCAGGACGAAAAGGGGACAGTGTGGCTCTAGCAACATACAAGAAACTAAGAACACTTCAAGTAGTGTCAAGACTAGGTCAATAGCTTAAATAAAGAAGAGGTGCAAACTGGCACTTTCCTAGTGCGTAGAACCTTCATATATTTTATTTATTCTACAATATTATCAGCAGTAAGGATCATTTGAATTTTTAAGAAAATAAGAGAAATAGGAGAATTAGTTCAGTGAGTAAAATGTTTGCTATCTAGAAGCATAGGAACTGAGCTCATGTCCCTAGTACTCGGGTTAAAAGTTGAACATGGTAGCATACATTAGTTTTGTCTCAGTTCCAGGAAGACAGAGACAGGCAGATCCCTGGAGCCCACTGGCCAGCTGGTCTAGCATAATAGGTGAGCTCCATATTCTGTGAGATATCCTGTCCCCAAAAGTAAGGGCAGCAAAATAGAAAGGCACCCAATGTCAACCTCTGGTCCCTTCATGTATACACATGAGTGCACTCACCTGCACACACATGACTGTATCATCTGACTATACCATACCCAAAGAGGGGCGGGAAAACAACTTGTATTAATATCTACCACAATATCACAAGATGGCCTGCCTATTATCTTTCTTGATGATTTCTGGACCATAGTCTTTTCCTCTCTAAAGCTGCCAGCTATAGTCTTCTTAGAGATGCAGTACAGTCTGCTACTGTCTCCTAAAATTTCTGTTTCTGCACTAGAGTGAGCACAGCAGTTAAGAACACGTATTCCTGTTCCAGAGGATTGAGTTGGTTCCCAGTATCCATATCAGACACCTCAAAACCATCTTCAACTCTAGCTCCACAGGATCAAACACCTTCTTCTGATCCCCCAAACACATGGCAGAGACACTCACACGCATATGAATAAAAATACATCTTTAAAATTTTATTTGATTCTTTTTTTGCTGTGTGTGTGTGTGTGTGTGTGTGTGTGTGTGTGTGTGTTGGTTTGTTTTGGGTTTTTTTGTTTTTGTTTGTTTGGCTGTCCTGGACTTGCTTTTTGTAGACCAGGCTGGCCTCAAACTCTCAGCAATCCACCTGCCTCTGCCTCCGGAGTGCTGGGATTAAAGGCATGTGCTGCCACATCCTGCTTATCTTTCCCTTTTAAAACGTGAGGATGGATGGCTCATTAAGTAAAGGAACTAGCCACGTAAACCTGATGACACACATTTGATCCCAGGACCCACACAAAAGCCAGGTATGGTGACTTCCACATCTGTGATGCCAGCACTCCTATAGCCAAATAAGAGCGACACAGAGAATCAGATTCGAAGCTAGAGGACCTGCTAGCCTGGAGTACACAGAACAGCAGCAGAACCCCTGCCTCAACAAGGTGGAACTCAGAACTGACTCTTAGGCCTGGTGGAGGGGGTGGTGGGGGTGGGGGTGGTGGGGGTGGTAGAGGTGGGGGTGGTGGAGGTGGTGGCGGAGGTGGTGGAGGTGGGAGGGGTGGTGGAGGTGGTGGTGGTGGTGGGCGTGGGGGTGGTGGAGGTGGTGGTGGTGGGGTGGTGGGGTGGTGGAGGTGGGGTGGTGGGGTGGTAGAGGTGGTGAGGGTGGGGGTGGAGGTGGTGGTGGTGGTAGGGATGGGGTGGTGGAGGTGGGGGTGGTGGGGTGGTAGAGGAGGTGGGGGTGGGGGTGGAGGTGGTAGGGATGGGGTGGTGGAGGTGGGAGGGGAGGTGGGGGGGGGTAAGGGGGTTGGTGGGTGGGGGTGGTGAAGGTGGGGGGGTGGGGGGATGGTTGGGGGGGTGGGGGTGGGGGTGGAGGTGGTGGTGGTGATGGTGGAGGTGGTGGTGGTGGAGGTGGTGTTGTTGCTGCTACACCTTTAATCTCAGCACTTGGGAGGCAGAAGCAGACAAATCTCTGTGAGATTGAAGCCAGCCTTGTCTACAAATCAGCTCTAGGACAGCCAAGGCTACACAGAGAAACACTGTTTCGAAAAACAAAACAAATAGAAATAAAAACCCAACTCTGAGTCCTGAAAGTCAGTCTCTGACTTTCATATGCATGACCCCCGGCCCCATTCACACTATCAAGCTAGCAAGTGATCCACTTATTAATGTGCTCAAGGACTAGATTATATGAACGGAGTAAAGAAAGCAACTTTACTTACTGACCTTGTGTCTGAACTGTAAAAAAGACAGCAGTAACTACTTCCAAATGGTTATTGAGAAACACTAATGTGTACAAAGGGCTTATGGCAGTGCCTGATGCATAAAGCCTTAATTTGTCTTAACTTTATTAGAAGACTACAAGATTGAACCCTATATACAGAGGTGAGATAGGAGAATTAAAACAAAGAAACAAGCAGTTTTGATCAATTAGAGAGAAGGAACTCAAGATCAATTCATAAAATCAAATAACAAATTAGTGAAAACACATGCAGACTAATATATCTAATAAAAAAGGAGTAAGAGAGCCACCAGTAGCACACCGTCTCTCCCTCACGGAGCTCTAGCTCAAGAACGGGGTTGAGTAACAAGGGGCCCATACCCTGGCTTGTACAAGTGGACTGTCAGCAAATCCACTGGTGGTAAAACACACAGGAAACAACTGGCTTTAAAAAATAAAATAAAATAAAAAAGCACTCACAAGAGTACCCCTCTATTATAGGGGTGAAGAAGCCTCGTCACTATAGGTTTGGTACTGTGTGGTTCTCCCTGAAGTCAGACACTATCAGAAGTCCACCAAACTTCTGACTCACAAGCTTCCCTTCCAACATCTGGTGTGAGAAGTTTCTCAGGACTTAAAAACAGATCTGTGTCTCCAGAGTGTAGCTGTTAATGCCTTGTAAGGAGGCAAGTGAGGCTTATCTGATGGCCTTTTTGAAGATACTAACCCACTATGCCAAAAGATACCCAGCTAGCAGGCTGCATACACAGAGAACTTACATAAGAATCCCACTATGAGAGGAAACCACAGCTCTGGCCTAAATTCTTCCCTCTCTCCACTCCTATTTTATGCTGGCCTAACCACTAAATTCATTAATAGAAATAGGTTCTGGAAAGAAAAAGAATAGAAGCAGAATAAGCAATTATTTTTACTCACTTCTTTAAAAGATGTGCTATAAAACAATCATGAAAAGATGAAAGTCTAGCAAATCTATTTGCCCAGAAAGATCAGATTTACTCACATCTACAATTTCTTCTTTTAACAATGCTTTACAACTTTAAAAATTAAACTATATAAAATTAGACAATTGTAGTTAAACAAAAGTTAGCCTGCTCCTTCCAATTGTATTTCTAACCCCTCTGTTAAGACAAAGAAAATAAGATAATACAATAAAGTCATTTTAAAAAATAATTTACTTACTACTTTTTTATGCTCATTGGTGTTTTGCTTGCATGTATGTATGTGTGAGGGTGCCAATCCCCTGGAACTAGGGTCACGGTCAGTCACAGCTGCCATGTGGTTGCTGGGAAATGAACCCGGGTCCTCTGGAAGAGTAGCCAGTGCTCTTAACCTGTAAGCCATCTCTCCAGCCCCAATAAAGTCATTTTCTTTTTTTTTTTTTCATTTTATTATTTTATTCATATTACATCTCGATTGTTAGCCCTTCCCCTGTTTCCTCCCATTCTTCCCTCCCTCCCACTTCCCCCCTTCTCCCCTCCCCTATGTCTGTGATTGAGGGAGACCTCCTCCCCCTATAAATGCTCTTAGAATATCGAGTCTCTTCTTGGTAACTTGCTATCCTTCCTCTGAGTGCCGCCAGGCCTCCCCATCCAGGGGACATGGTCAGAAAAGGGGCACCAGAGTTTGTGTGAGAGTCAGATCTCACTCTCCACTCAACGGTGGAGAATATCCTGTTCGTCGGCTAGGTCTTGGTAGGGGTTCGAAGTTTACTGCCTATATTCTCCTTGGCTGGCGCCTTAGTTTGAGGAGGACCCCAGGACCCAGATCTGCCTGTCATAAAGTTCTTCTTGTAGGTTTCCAGGACCCTGTGGGTCCTACTATTTCCTTATTCTTCCATGTTACTCTCGCCTAAAGTCTCAATTGGATGTCCTCTCCTCTGACCCACTTTCTTGGTAAGTAAAGTTTTTCATGGTATGTCTCCCTTGAACTAGTGTTTTGATATAAGTGAGTATATACCATTTGTCTCTTTTTGCTTCTGGGTGAACTCACTCATTATAATAATTTCTAGATCAATCCATTTGTCGACAAATTTCGGGAATTGCTTGTTTTTAATAGCTGAGTAGTATTCCATCGTGTAAATGTACCACAGTTTCTTAGTCCATTCTTCTACTGAGGGACACTTAGGCTGTTTCCATGTTCTGGCTATTATGTATAAAGCAGCTATGAACATTTTCAAAAACATCGACATAAATATAAAAGTAACCCCTCAATTTTGTTCTGATGGGCTTTCTGCCATAGTAGTTACCTTGTCTCCTTATTTACAGGATAAGCATGGAAGAAAAAAGCAGCTTCAGGTATATAATATACGTGTTTCTCTAATAGCACAGATAAGCTAACTGCATAAAGCTGAACTTGCTATGCTTTTAAAGCTGAACTGGCTACACTTTAAGCCTCTACACAGATAGAATTTGCCAAAGAGAATTCCTACCACATATACGCACGTAATAAATTCTCAGGTACCATGCACAACTACTTGTAAATTTATTTCTTAAAAAATAAAAATAGTAAAAAAGTTTTAGCTGTCATAGGGTGATATTACAGGGTAATTGCCAGCATGAATATGTTTATTTTGTGTTCGTCCTTCAGTAAGGAGCCGCCCTTAAAAGTCCACAATCTTTTCCTGTTCTTTCTCTCCAACCACAGTAACCTTTTGTATCCTTCCTTCACTAGCAACACTCTGCCAAAGACTACAGGAAGTACATTAATACGCAGAACTTTCCTGCAGCAATTTCGGCTTGAATACTGAAAATAAATTTACAAATATGTTAGTGGCTAGCTATCTTCAAGCTAGACTAAATTTTACCCCAAGATTTAGTGCTACTTGGTCATCTTTTGAGGCTATTTGATTTTTTTAGAGATCCATTTATCATGTTTGTATAAACACACATTTGAGTCATCTGTGGAGAATTACAAAGTTAACTTCACACACCATGCTTTAAAATTAAACATTAATACTCATCCTATAGGAAACTGAAGCTGCCACACAACCTGTGCGGGCTCACCACTCAAATTCCATCAGTTTCTCTGATCTTTCTTTTTTCTCTTAACATTCCTCTAAAGATATATTACAACTGTTACATGTGCTTGAGGGATCATTTTTTCATTGCTGTCAAATGATCTACCTCAAGTTCAAATGAGTCACACAAACACACACACAGACTGATGCTGGAAAGATTCTCACTCTATAGCACAAGCTCTCCTGACAACTCATCCCAAGGCTCCAAAGTACTGAAACTACAAGCAGGAGCCATACCTGGCTATTTCTTCTTCTTCCTCTTTTCTTAATAGACAATTTCATTGCATTTGAAAATTTAAAGCAAAGATAAAATAAGTTTAACAAAAGGGAGCCGGGCGTGGTGGCGCACGCCTTTAATCCCAGAGGCAGGTAGATCGATGTGAGTTTGAGGCCAGCCTGGTCTACAAAGCAAGTCCAGGGCAGCCAAGGCTAACACAGAGAGACCCTGTCTCAAAAAGCCAAATAAATAAATAAACAAACAAACAAACAAACAACAACAACAAAATATTAGTCAAGCAGCAGTGAAGCCCAAAGACCCTGCCTATTCTCTACCACAGGAAAGAATTTCGCTTTTTAAAATTGTTTTTTTGTGGAGCCAGGCAGTGGTGGCCCACACCTTTAATCCCAGCACTTGAGAAGCAGAGGCACAACTTCCCGGACCAAACACCAACAGCCCAGGCCTTAAGGTCAACAACTAACAAATGAGACCTCAAAAGGCTGAGAAGCTTCTGTAAGGCAGGAGACACTGTCAAAAGAACAAAGCGACAGCCTACAGACTGGGAAAAGATCTTCAGCAACGCTACATCTGACAAAGGTCTAATTTCCAAAATATATAAAGATCTCAAGAAATTAAACACCACCAAACCAAATAACCTAATTAAGAAATGGGGCTCAGAACTAAACAGAGAATTCTCAACAGAGGAATATCAAATGGCTGAGAAACAGTTAAAGAAATGCTCAACGTTGTCCACTAGTCATCAGGGAAATGCAAATCAAAACAACTCTGCGAGTTTATCTTACACCTACCAGAATGGCTAAGATCAAAAATTCAAGTGACACCACATGCTGGCAAGGATGTGGAGAAAGAGGAACACTCCTTCATTGCTGGTGGGAATGCAAAACTGGTACAGCCACTTTGGAAATCTATCTGGTACTTTCTCAGAAAAATGGGAATAGGGCTTCCTCAAGACCCAGCTATTCCACTCCTTGGAATATACCCAGGAGATGCTCCACCACACAACAGGGACATGTGCTAACCATGTTCATAGCAGCCTTATTCATAATAGCCAGAATCTGGAAACAGGCTATATGTCCCTCAGTTGAAGAATGGATAAAGAAATTGTGGTACACTATGGAATACTGCTCAGCTATAAAAAACAAGGAAAGCCAGAAATTTGTGGACAAATGGAGGAAATTAGAAACGATCATACTGAGTGAGTTAACCCAGAAACAGAAAGACTCACATGGTATATACTCACTTATAATTGGACACTAGCCCAAAAGGCATGTCCCATGAATTACTTCACTTACCAGGAGATTGGGATAGATGTGAGGACATCCTACTGGGACTCTAGGCAAGAGAAATACAGGGGATGGGGAAATAGAAAGATCCAGAGGATCTTAGAAAACTACAAGAAGAACATCGTAATGGGCAGATCAGGGCCCAGGGGTGTCTGCTCAAACTACTGCACTAATGAAGGACAAGTAGTAAATACTGAACCCCTACTCTGATCTAGCCAATGGACAGGATATCCTCCACAGTTATGTGGAGAACAGGGACTAACTCTGCCATGAGCTCTGGTGCCCCATATTTGACAACCTCCTCTTGGAGGGGAGCCCTGTTGGCACTCAAAGAAAGACTAGGCAGACTACCAAGATAAGACTTGTTAGCCTGCAACCATAAAGTGGGGGAGGAGATCCCCCTCGGACATGGACCTAAGGGAGGGCAATAGGGTGGAGGTGGGAGAGTAGGAGGAACGGAAGGATACAAGTGATGGGAGAAAAATTTAGCTGTAATCTGAATAAATTAATGAAAAAAAAAGAAGCAGAGGCATCTCTAAGTACAAGACCAGCCTGGTCTACAGAGTGAGTTCCAGGGCTACACAGAGAAACCCTTTCTCAAAAAACAAAACAAAACAAAACAAAACAAAAAGCTATATATATTTTTGCGTTAGAAGGGCTCTTCTTTATGTTCTCTGAATCTCATAATTGCTCAATCTTTTTGTTATTCAGTATTTTGTATAGCAGACGCTAGTATTACTAGTAATAATTCCCTAAAAGTCACGGAAGACTGACTGTGTCAGTGGCTTGGAATACAATGGATTTAGTGTAGTTGACCAGAAGAATACATACATCCATGAAGAGAAGGAAGCGTAAGGGCTACACCCACCCCACTTCCTCTGTGAGCTCTGCTATATCCACAGTACCTACAGGAGTATTCAGTATTTTCTCAATATATGAAAAGATTTTTAAATAAACATGTAATTTTAAAATAGTACATCACCAGGCTGAGAATGTAGCCAAGTGATAGAGATCTTACTTAGCATGTATTAGGCCCTGGGTTCAACCCCAGCACCACAACATAAATAAAATAAAACAGAATAATAACACCAAAAAACAATGAAACAGGCCAGGCGTTTCATGCCTTTAATTGCAGCACTCGGGAGACAGAGGCAGGAGAATCTCTAGATTAGAAGCCAGTTTATTCTATATGTTGAGGTCCAAGCCCAAAAATCACTAGGAGACTTTGTCTCAAGAATAAGAAAAAAACGGGGGCTGGAGGGGTGACTCAGTGATTGAAAGCACTGGCTGCTCTTCCAAAGGACCTGGGTTCAATACCCAGCATCCACATGGCAGCTCACAACTGTCTATAACTAGATAAAATAAACGTAATAAATCATTTTTAAAAGGAATTAGAACTGATAAATTGGGGGAGGTGATCCAATGACAAATATGTATGAACATGAAACCCTTTACTTTGTATGCTGAACTAAAAAGTTTAAGTTTTTTTTTTTTTTTTTTTTTTTTTGTTTTTTCAAACAGGGTTTCTCTGTGTAGCCTTGGCTGTCCTGGACTCACTTTATAGACCAGGCTGGCCTCGAACTCACAGCGATCCGCCTGCCTCTGCCTCCTGAGTGCTGGGATTAAAGGCGTGCGCCACCACGCCCACTGCAAGTTTAAATAAATTTAAAAGAACAGGTAACATAATAAAAAAATTAAAATTCAAAGCATATAAATTAGAATTCCTCTTTTTCTCCTTTCACTTCTTTTCTTTCTCCTTCACTGCTGGACATCAAAGTCAGAGCCTTGCGCATGCTAGACAAGAACCCTGAGCTGCACCGCCAGGCATTATTTCTTTTTTGGATGTAGAACGATTTTGCTTGCGTATTTCTTTACTTACTTATCTTTTGTGCATAAGGAGGTAAGTGTGTGTGAGTGTGAGTGCCTGTGGCGGTCAGAGAAAAATCTGACCATCCTCAAATTCTACCTTGTTCATGACATGGCCGTTTCTTATTTGTGGCCATGTATGGCAGGACAGCTGCTAGTGTGTGCGGGAATCCCCTAACCCACCTCCCACCCCACTGTTGGCGAATGCGGACTCTAGACGCTTGCTCCCACATGTGGCTTGTATGTGGGTTCAGAGGATCCAAATTCAGGCCATCACTTTTATACAACAAGCAATTTACTCCTGCACCATCTTTTCAACTCAATCTTCCTATTTAGAGGATAGATCAACAATAAATAAGATCTGAAACTGTACAGCTCTCAAAAAAAAAAGACCATTAGATAGAGCAATGACAGAAAGAGGTAATATCACAGAAAGTCCCACAATAATGGCAGATACTGAAATTTCAACTGATTTTTAAGTATTTATATATAAGCACTAAAGAGACAGCTCAGTGGTTAAAAAGCACCCGGGTTCAATTCCCAGCACCCACAAATGGAGGTTCATAACTGCCTATAACTCCAGTCCTAGGGGATCTGATGTGCTCTCGGCTTCCATGGGCACCAGGCATCCATTGTACATAGACATACAGGAAGCAAAACACTGGTATATACAAAATAAAAATAATATTAAAAGTTTATGTGTTTATATATAATAGATAAACATGTGGCTTTCAAAATGTGTAATAGCTTAAAGCCAAAAATAAATGCTAAAATTAAGACAAATTCTATTTTTCTCTAAGCTTTGCCAAATATTTCAATGTAATAAAATTTCATATTTTCAGAACAGTAGCAAAACATGGCATAACAAAAGAAAGTAAAGGAAATGACTTTGGAAAATTTAAGTCTATTATAATTACTGGAGATTTAACAATAGAAATTGAATCACATCTACGATATTTTCTACCCTAGCACAGCCACCAACACAAATCATAAAATCTTATTAGGCTCAATGTCACCTAGATAGCAATATGGCTATATAATCCTAAGTAAGTACTAGAGTTCAGATCTCTGGAAATAATCCTAGCATTCTGAGGTGTAGACAAAGGATCCCTGAGCAAACTAGCTATACTAGCTCTCACAGCCCTGGGTTCAAGTGAGAAACCACTCCTATGATCTTCTTTATTATAAGGAGCAATCAAGATTTACTTTAAGGTTTAACTGGATCAAAAAACAGGAATTGGCCAGAACTATACAATGAAACCTTGTCTCAAAAATAAAATAAAACAAAATAAAATGAATTTTGGCAGAGCCTAGTGGCTCAAGAGTCAGAGGCTAGCAGATCTCCGTAAATTTGAAGCCATTCTGTTCTACACAGACAGTTTAGAGCCAGCCAGGATGACACAGTTAAAGCTTCCCCCCCACCCCACACCCAGGTCAGCCAGGGCACAGAAGGGGGGATGGGATGTGGGGTTGGGAGAGAGAGGAGAGGGAAGGAAAGAAAGAAAGCAAAGAAAGATAGTCAGAAGTGGGTAGACAGCAGAAGAGGATCCCAAGGTTCTTCTTGAGAGCAAATCTGATCTTAAGCCAAGAAGAGGCACACCTAGGACAGGGTCTGCAACCCCACACTCACCTGTGCATACTCTCTTTCAATAGCAGCCTTCTTCTGACTGAAAGTCCTAGAAATACAAACAAAAAGTAATCATTAGCAGCAGAACTGTAAAACCTCATGTAAATTTATCAGCACAGCTTTAAGTACTGCCTAATTAGATATGGGAGGAGGGAATCTTTATTCCTTTTTATGAGCTCAGGAACACAGGAAACCACACCAGAATGGTCTTCTGTTTTTCACAGGAGTTACAGTAACAAGTACAAGGCCAATGGTAACAAGTACAGGGCCAATGGAAGCTGTGATTTAAGAATATACTTTCTACACATGCATTTTTTCAGATTCTATGGCTTATATGCTCATATTTTAACACTTATGACTTGGCACAATGGTATATGCCTACTGTCTCAACTACTCAGGAGGCGCAGGCAGAATTGCCTGTGAATTTAGGATTAGCTTAAGTAATATAACAAGATTCCTGACAAGTAAATTTAAAAATAAAGATGAAAAGCAAAGAAGTGTCTAAAAAAATAACTCAACTAAATGGTCAATAACGATGAAAACAAAAATCTATGTAATAAATAGCCCCAAGGCTGGGGAGATGGCTCAATGGGTGAAGTACTTAAAAGCTTGTCTAGTGATCTGAGTTCAGATCCCCTGAGCCCCCATACAGCCTGGATGCAACAGCAATGAGCATTTATAATCATAGCACACCCACACTAGGAAATAAGAGGCAGAAACAAGAGAATCACCAAAAGTGCTCAGGCCAGCTAGCCTAACATACACAACAGTGAACAAAGCAAAGACTGTCAAGAAAGGTAGAAAAATGCGAACCCAGACCTGAAGCTATCCTTTGACTTTCACATAAGCACCATGGCACATAAGCATTCAGCCTGAGACAGACACAAAGACACATAATTCAATGGATGGATGGACTGACGGACGGATGGATGGATGGATGACACAGACAGACACACAAACATACAGAGAGAGAGAGAAAGAGAGAGACAGAGACACAGACACAGAGAGAGAGAGAGAGAGAGACAGACAGACAGACAGACAGAGACAGACAGAGAGAGAGAGTGTAATCTGTGAATCCAAAAGTTAAACAAGTGGAGAGGGTTCTAGAAGATGGTATATGAGAACAGCCAGGAATCTGTCACCAATCTAAACAACAATGACACTGGCACAGTCTGTCTCATGCAACCATTTTGATATACAGTCAACTGAAGGCATGTTACTTACATGTAGTAGGGAAGAGTGACTCCCCACCAATGCAAAGAGAGAAAGAAGATAGTCAAATTACTAAAACCAGAAAGTATTCATACTAAGGACAATTCTATAGAGATTAAAAGACTGTAAGAATGAACCAGCAAAATGGTTCAATGGATAAAGACAATTGCCACCAAGCCTGATGACCTGAGTTTGGTCCCTGGGGTCCACACGGTAGGAGAGAACCAGCTCCTGAAGACTGTCTTCTCACACACACACGCAGGCACGCACGCACGCACGCACACACACACACACACACATACAATTTTTAAAAGAAATTATATGCCAACAAATTAGGTAACATTAATGAATAAATTCCTAAAAACAAAACCTACCAAGCCTAAATCAAAATGGTTCAGAGACATGGTTCTGTGGGTTAAAAAAAACAAACAAACAATTCTTCCTTATAAACATAAATGACAAATATTCTCAACACAAAATTAGCAAGCCAAGTTCAGCACCACATAACAAACAAACAAACAAACAAAAAAAAAAATACAGGGGCTAGAGAGATGGCTCAGTAGTTCAAAACACCTCTTGCAGAGGACTAAGAACCCATTCTCATTACCCATGTGGTGGCTCACAACTACCTGTAGCCCCAATTCCAGGGGATGTAACCCCCTCTCCTGACCTTGAGCACAAGGCACACATGTGATGCACATACATACATGCAAAACACTCGTCCATATAAATAAATGTAAAATAAAAATACAAATCAAGATCAAATGAGAATTGTTTTCAGAACACCAATTGATTCAGCATACAAAAGTAATCAACGTAACTAACAGAAATTAAGAAGGAAAAACAGTGGAATATACCTAGCAAGCACCTACACACACACAAATACTGAAAACAAATTGCCAATTTAACAAAATTCAATATACTTTCACGATTAACGGTGTTGGATGAAAATCCTCAGAAGGAAAAAAAAACTTTTTAGATTTATTGTTTATTTTATTTGTGTGAGTGGTTTGTTTGTTTGTTTGTTTTTGAGACAGGGTTTCTTTGTGTATACTTGGTGTCTTGTACTTGCTTTATAGACCAGGCTGGCCTTGAACTCACAGTGATCTGCCTGCCTCTGCCTCCCTGAGTGCTGGATTACACTTGGCCTTGTATGAGTATTTTGCGTGCCTGTATGTATGTATGTACACCACATTTGTGCTTGGTTCCTGTGGAGGTCACAAGAGGGCATTCGAACAACTGGAACTAAAGTTACAAATGGCTGTGAGCTTCCCTGTGAGTGCTGGGCATCAAATTTGGGTCCTTTACAAGAACAAAAGTACTGTTAATCGCTGAGCTAATTTTCCAGCCCTGGTGGTATAATCGCATATAGAGAAAGCCTGAACAATTATACAAAATATCTACTAAAACTAGTATATGAATTCAGTAAAACATCAAGATATAAAGTCAACAAACAAATTCAGTTACATTTCTACATGATTGATGCTAACCGTAATCTAAAATCTTACAACGATCTACCATGATCAATGCTCAAATGAAATTAACACTAAGTCCACTACAAAAAGTTACCAAAAAGAATGAAATATTTAACCAACAGAGGGGAAAGGAAGCTAGAAGAGGAACTAATTACCCACCTAGTCTGACATGGCCCCTGATTCAACTTCCCCCACCAGAAAAAAAGTAAAGGAGGTTATGTAAGGCAAGAATTTTACTCTCATGCATACTGTACATTACTATATAGCATATGAGGTATATATACCCTTACCTTTATACAATACCTTAAATATAATTATGAATAATTTACATAATATAAATACACTAAAATATTAAGCCGGGCGTGGTGGCGCACGCCTTTAATCCCAGCACGTGGGAGGCAGAGGCAGGCGGATCGCTGTGAGTTCGAGGCCAGCCTGGTCTACAAAGTGAGTCCAGGATGGCCAAGGCTACACAGAGAAAGCCTGTCTCGAAAAACCAAAAAAAAAAAAAAAAGTAATGGAAGCTTTCTTGGGTCATTACAGGCTTTCATTTTCTTTTCCTTTTTCATTCTATAATTTCTTATATTCAGACGGAATTCTGATGAAATTTTAGAAAGTCATTGCAAAAATAAATATACATTCATAAACATGGAAAGACACCTGTTTTGCATCATGTTGTTCTAAAACTGGACTTACAAATTATTGTTGTCAGTGCTACCAAACATGTTGTCTCCTTTGCCCAAGCAAAGGAAGCTAACTACAGTGAGCTCTCTTACCATCTCACCACTAAAAGCAATCTGAAAAACCTGCCGATAGAGTTTGTAAGAAGTTGTATTTTTCCAAAGGACCGTTGGCTCCTTGGGTCATCCTTCAAACTGCTTCACTTCCTTCTATAATCCTATCTTTTACACTACAGAAAGTGGAGTTTTTTTCATATTTTCAAAAGAGAAAGAAAATATTTACATAATTTATTGCCCTTTTAGACTTAAATGTTACTCATCTTGAAATAAGGATATCTAGACCAGTAATATGGCTCAGCATTCACAAGTGCTTGCTGCCAAGCCTGACAAACTGAGTTCAATACACTAATGCCACATATATGCCATGCCACACATGTCCAGAAACATATATACAAAATAAACTTACATAAATATTTTTAAAGGAAGAAAAATGTTATTGTGCAGCCTATGCATAAAGGAACTGAGCCTATTATTCTGAGTATACACATCAACTAATTTAAACATTTTCAAATTTCACCATCATTCTGTGTTGTGTACCTATTCTTTTCTCTCTTGTCCCCTGGTAATCACTAATTTAATTTTCTGTCTATACAAATTTGCCTATTCTGTGCATTTCATATGAAAGACATGTGACAACAAGTGACTTTTTGTACCTGGCTTCTTTCAGTTATTAATGTGCATTTGTGTGCCCATGAATGTACCCATGCATGTGTGTGTGTGCGCGCGTGTGCACGCGTGTGTGCACCTGCGCACAAGCATGGTACACATGAAGGTCTATGGACAACCTCAGGTGTCAGCCATCTACCTATTTTGAGACAGGGTCTCTCATTCACCTGAAGTCACCCATTTAACTATGACAGCTAGCCAGTAAGCCCCAGGAATCATCCTGTCTCTACTTTCCCATTGCTGGATTCACATGCACCACTACACCTGGCAGAGTTTTCTAGAGATGGAAATCAGGTCCTCATGCTTGCAAGTGCTTTACTGAGCCATCCTCCCAAAAACATATAGCTTATGTGTAAGGTTGATTCAGGGAATTGCTATCAATACTTCATTTCTTTTTACTGCTGAGCAATAGCCCACACTGTGTTTATCCCTTGATCTGCGATAGACATGAGTCATTTTCACATTAGCTGTTAAAATAATGCTGCCATAGCTTCCTCAGCTATTCCACTCCTTGGAATATACCCAGAAAATGCTCCACCACACAACAGGGACATATGCTCAACCATGTTCATAGCAGTCTTATTCAAAATAGCCAGAACATGGAAACAGCCTAAGTGTCCCTCAGTAGAAGAATGGATAAAGAAACTGTGGTACATTTACACTATGGAATACTACTCAGCTATTAAAAACAACGAATTCCCAAAATTTGTGGACAAATGGATTGAACTAGAAATGATCATAATGAGTGAGTTAACTCAGAAGCAGAAAGAGTCAAATGGTATATACTCACTTATATCTGCATACTAGCCCAAGGGGGCATGACCCATGAAAGTCTTCAGTTACCAGGAAAGTGGAACAGAGGGAAGGACATCCTATTGGGACTTTAGGTGAGAGAAGCATGGGAGAATGGGGAAATAGAAGGATCCAGAGGGTCCTAGCAACCTACAAGAAGAACATTATGACGGATGGATCTGGGCCCGGGGGTCCTGCTCAAAGTATGGCACCAGCCAAGGACAATATGTGCAGTAGACTTTGAAATCCTACTCAGATCTAGCCAGTGGACAGGACATTCTCCACAGCTGAATGGAGAGTGGGGGCTGACTTTCACATGAACTCTGGTGTGCCATATTTGACCACATCCCCTGGGTGGGGAGGCCTGATGGCACTCAGAGGAAGGATAGCAGGCTACCAAGAAGAGACTTGATACCCTATGAGCATATACAGGGGGAGGAGGTCCCTCTCAGTCACAGTCATAGGGGAGGGGAGTAAGGGGAAAGCAGGAGGGAGGGAGGAATGGGACGATGCAAGGGATGAGATAACAATTTAGATGTAATATGAATAAATTAATAAAATATTTCAAAAAATAATGCTGCCATAAACACCCATACACTTATATGCACAATAGTGCATGTGTATAATGTGTATGTGTCTGTACACATGCTATCTAATACTGAAGGTCAGTGAAAAACTTCGTTACGCTGGTTCCCTCCTTTCACCTTTACACAGACCCTGATGATTGGATCAGTTCATCAGGATTTACCCGCTGAGTCATCTTGACGCCCGAGGTACGTATTTTAGGTTATCTAGTGCATGTATAAGTGGAACAACTAGATCATAGGATAACTTCACTTTAACTTTTGAGGAACTACTGGAATGATCTCAACAACAAGTTTACTTACTATTTTGTGCCCATGGTATATTTTTAATTTAATAGTTAAATACAAAAAAACTAATTTTTCGAATTAAGCCAGGAATGGTGATACATACTTATAATCCTAGCTACCTAGGCAGGAAAGGAAAGATCACAAACTTAAGGCCAGCATGGTGAGCTTAGTAAAATGACATGGGCTAGGGATGCAGCACAGTAATAGAGTGCTTACCTGGAATCAATAGGCCCTGAGAGTTGGCCTCCCCCAAATCATGAATGTTCTTTGGGTTTTTTTTGTTTTGAATGGTGGCTCCTTCCCATGCTGGTCTCAAACTCCCCATCTTCCTACCTCAACAACTTCACAACCATGTGCCACCACACCCAGCTACAAATGTTCTTTTTATTTACCTGGTGTGCGTGTGCGACCAGAAGCAAGAGGTGCTGAATCCACATGGAGAGCCTCTAAAGCAGTGGTTCTCAATCTCCTCTAATGGGGCAACCCTTTAATACAGCTAGTTCCTCGTGTTGTGGTGACCCCCCAACCATAAAAAATATTGCTTCTGTTGTTACTTTGGAACTGTAATTTTGCTACTGTGATGAATCATTGTGTAAATATCTGTGTTTTCCAATGGTCTTAGGCAATTCCTATGACCCACCCCCCCAAAGGGGTCATGACCCACAGGTTGAGAATCACTGCTCTAAAATACCCCTCTGTGTCCTCTCTGATCTCAGATAAATGTTCTCAATGACATCTAGAATAGAGAATCTTATGGGCTATGCATGCAGTTCAGAGGTAAAAACTTTGCTTAGCACATGAGAAGATAGGATCAAGGTAGTGTTTGCTGATTGAACGTTTCTTTAAAAAAAATTATTTGTCACATCAATGCCATTTCTAATCATTAGAAAACCCACAGAATCAACTAACCTAGGATCATACGGCTCACAGACACTGAACTGAAAATCAGGGAGCTTACATGGGTCTGGCCTAGACCCTCTGCATATGTGTTGTGGTTGTGTGGCTTGGCCTTCTTGTGGGACTCCTAAGAGTAGCAGCAGAGGCTGCCTCTGACTCTTGCCCACTTTGGGGACCCCTTTCTTCCCACTGGGTTGCCTTATCCATCTTTTATGTGAGGGGAGGCGCCGAGTGTTATTGTAACTTGATATGGCATGTTTGGTTGATATTCCTGGGAGGCCTGCCCTTTTCTGAAGGGAAACAGAAGACTGGATGAGGAGGGAGGACAAAGAGGAGAGGAGTTAGGGAATCTGTGGTCAGGAAATAGTATGAGAGAAAAATACATTTTAAGATGGGAAAAAATTAAGGCCTAGGATTATGAATCCTTCACAGAAGGTTGTCATTTTATTTTGTTTAAATCTGTCAAAGGAATAAACATAGCAGATATGACCTTATAAAATATATTTCTTAAATCAGAGGCCCTGAAAATAAAAATTACTCCCTAATACATAAGTTGTAGAGTTATATGAAAAAAGTGTAATCTTGTTTATACTCCTCAGAGGTCTTGGATGACCAGAAATACTGTGAACAAGCAGAGCAACCCCAGCTGCCTACTTCATCCATCCATCCATATACATATGCATTTGGATAGAGATACTAGATATACAGGTTTTTATTTGTTTGTTTGTTTTTTAGATAAGATCTTGTCAAGTAGCCCAGACCGGCTTCAAACTCCCCCTCCTCCTGCCTCTACCTGCCAAGCACTGTAAATACAGATATACACCACGACACCTAGGTCTGACAGTAATATTTTCAAAGAAATCCCTTTTTCTGAGCAATAAATCCCAGCAGTGCGCTTGAAATACTCAATGAATCATGTTTTTTGTTGCTCTATTTAGAGCTCTCCACAAAAGGCAGAACAGATATAATGTAATTCATAAAGACCCAAAGACTTTTAGGATGGTAAGTGATTACTCACTTCCACTTAAAATCACCATCTGCAATAGCCCAAAACAACAGTCACCCTGACCTCTGAAGCTTTCAAGGCAGACACTGACCGCTCTAGCTATGGAGGATTTAGGCTTCCTCCAATACAAGGCGTTTTGCTCACCTCAAAAACCTGTCACTCGTTCAACGGTCTTAGCTCTACCTTCTGAATGACACACTGTAACATCTCCATGAGGATTTGCTGCTTCCTTTGATGCTTTTTCTTTTACTGGCATAAAGATGGCTTAAATGTCATGAGCCATCTACCCGGCTTCAAAATTTCCTTGTAGCTTTTTCACCTTTTAGTGTTCACAGACTTGAAGAAAGTATGGTGTGATCAGGATAAGATTTTGAATAAAGGCAATGCAGTGGCTGGTGTGGTCTATACAAACCATGGAAACGTTCTCCAGAGCAGCAAAAAGGCTTTTATGGCTTCCCTTTCTCCTTTCATTTGTGTCCCCTGCAGTAGTAATTTTAAATTTCCTTTTCAAATTTTTTCTTTGTAGTCACAACCTGGTTAACTGTTTGGCACAAAAGGCCTATCTTTCAAGATGCCTTCCTCACTAACCTTAATCATTTCTAGCTTTTGCCCTCAAATAAAACACATGCAACTCTCCCTTTCAACTAGCTGGTTTCAATACAGTTGGGAAGTAGATTTAAGGCCCAGAGAATGAGAAGTATGGCATCAGCTGATCGATAGGGCAGTCAGAATACATATAATAGTTGTTAAATTCTCCATCTGGTGTAGGTACAGTTCATGGTATCGCAAAACAAACATAACAGTAACATGAAGGGTCACTGACTGCAGAGCAATAAAAATTATGTAATCCCAACACTGGGGAAGCAGAGGCAGGTGGAGCTCTGTGAGTTCAAGGCCAGCCTGGTCTACAAATTGAGTCCAGGACAGCCAAGGCTACACAGAGAAACCCTGTCTCAAGAAGAAAGAAAGAAAAAACGAAAGAAAGAAGCAGAATAGAAAGTTATCAATATTTCAAGAATTATCAAATTCTGACCTTGAGATACAAAGTAACAAGCCTCTGGAAAGATGGTACCAATTGATTTATTTAAAGCAGGCTATCACAAACCTTTCACTAAGTTTAATTTACTATTTTATTTTATTTTACTGTATTGTATCTTATTTTATTTTTGGGGATGAATTCTTACTATATTGCCAAGGCTGGTCTTAACCCCATAGGCTCAGACTTTCCCAAAGCAGATGGAACTGTAGACATGTACTACCACATCCAGACTCAAAGTTTCAATTTGTAAAAAAAACAAAACAAAAAACAAAAGAACAAAAGCCTGAGGAACGCTGAAGCACAATAAAATAAGGTATGCCAGCATAAAGAATGAGATATGGACCCTGTTTTGAAAGGATTCACCAACAGAAGGCCCGTAAGTGCTACAGTCATAGAATGACAAGTAGGAACTACTACTGTTCCATAAGAATGACATCCCCTTGATTTCTCTGACTACACTTCAGTTCCTTATCAATAAGAGGATAAAGCCCTGTGGTGGCTCACATCTACAATCCCAGCACTGGGGAAGCTACAGAAGTATCGTAAGTTTAAAGCTAACCTAGGCTACATAGTGATTTCCAGGTCAGTCTAGCTTATATAAGGAGACTGGGTGTGGGAGGGAGAGCACAAGTGTGCCCTAGAGTGAAAAGAGAGCTTACCTCATAGGATCATAAAAATTAAATTAGTATGTTTTTAAAATACTTGGAACAAATAGCACAGTAATACTATAAATTTATTTATTAAATAAGTAAAAATATTGTATTCCACATTTACATTATGAAGTTTAATCTAGTTTCAACATTTTGACTAATCGAATATGAAAACGCTAACAAAATGTATATATATTTAAAAGATTTATTGATTACACATATAGTGCTCTGCCCACATGTATACGTGCACACCAGAAGAGGGCACCAGATCTCATTATACATGGTTATGAGCCACCATGTGGTTGCTGGGAATTGAACTCAGGACCTCTGGAAGAGCAGCCTGTGCTTTAACTACTGAGCCATCTCTCCAGCCCTGCAAAATGTATATTCTAAGTATTACAGGATTTTTTAGTTTAGTTTTGTTTTGTTTTTTGTTTGTTTTGCTTTGTTTTTTCAAGACAGAGCTTCTCTGTGTAGCCTTGGCTGTCCTGGACTCACTTTGTAGACCAGGCTGGCCTCAAACTCAGAGATGCACCTGCCTCTGCCTTCCAAGTGCTGGGATAAGTATTAAATTCTTAAATGACAGGGGAAAAAAAGCCAGAATCCTCCCCTTTTCAGAAACCACCCAAAAGCAGTAGAAAGTTTAGAAAGCAAACAAAGCCAGATATGTGGATTCATACTTATCCTAGCTGAGATTCTGTCTTTAAACAATATGTTAACATGATTTCCAACAAAACCAGAAGATATACAACATATAAGTAGAAAATGTGTCAAAAGGAAAGACACCTGGATAACAAAGGAAACGGTAAGACATAAGGCTTCAAGTCTCAAAGGAAGGAGGGACTACATTTCTTTACAGCAATTCCTGAGGCATACATCCTAAAGGCAGCATTTGCAACAAAACCAGGACTATAGTCTGGCAGAGGGATGTCCTTCATATTTTGAAGAAGCAGAGACAGAACTGAATTCCAAGCTGGCAGCAAGTGGACTGCTGGCGCAGCAATGCAAATCTGCACTGTAAGCAACCTTGTCTCTGACTGAAGAGAAAGCAGGGGGGAGGGGGAGGGAGGGAGGGGAAGGGAAGGAGTGTGTGTGTGTGTGTGTGTGTGTGTGTGTGCGCGCGCGCGCGCGCGCGCGTGCGTGTCCTGGAACTTTTCCTGTTGTCCACGTGGGTCCTGAAATCACATTCTTCCTAACTAGCCTCCCAAGAACTAGGATTACAGATATGCATGCATGCCCACTGAGAGAAAAAATAATTTCAAACTCATACATGCATTCCTGCTCATCAAAAAAAGTTCTATAAAATTGGACAACAGCAGCCACTGTGGACTACCAATATCTGATATCCTAAGAAGTGCCATGGAAGGAAAACCACCATATTCAAAAAACAACAAAAAAGGAGGAAAGAACATAAATACAACATTTTAAATAAAAGGGAAGGACCAAAAGAAAAATATGCTCCCTGCTTTGGCATATGGTGCACACCTGTAATCCAACACCGATTACAAGCTTGCTCCTCCCAATCCGCTGAGCCTGCTTTTCTGTATCACCCAGGACCACAGGCTCAGAAGTAGCACCCTCTACAGTGAACCAGACCCTCCCACACAAATCACTAAGCAAGAAAATGTTCCACAGATTTTTCCCACAGGCAATCTGATGGAGGTATTTTCTCAACTGAGAAACCAAGCAGCACATCAAAAGACCTGTGGATATAAGCCCAGTGGTTGGGCAGTTGATTTGCTAGGACCAAGTCTCAGCACCAGAAAATTTATCAATTAATTAATTAGTGAAAACACATGTCTTTATTCCCAGCACTTGGGAAGAAGAGGCAGATAGATCTTTTGAGAGTGCAAGGCTAACATGGTCTTGAACATATCAAGTTCAAGGCTAGATAGGGCTACACAGTGAGTTGTCATCTCAAAAACAAAAGGGTAGGGAAAGTTTTTAAAAAAATAAAAATAAATAAAAGGGTAGAAAGATGAATTTTATTGTAGGTGAACAAAATCCTCAATATCACAAAAAATAAAACAAAGAAAAGCAGTAATAACTATTGTTAAGCCCCTACTACTTGAAAACCCCAAAACACTTTTTTTTTAATGTGCTGGGAGTAGAGAAATGGTTCCACTTGCTATACAAACATGAGGAACTGAACACAGATTTCCAGTACTCATGTAAAAATCCAAGTGCTAGGGAGATAGAGACAGGAGGATCACCAGGTCTTGCTAACCAGCTAGTCTAGCTGAATCAGTAAGCTCCAAATTAAATGAGAGGCACTGAAAAGCACTGGGGAAGACATCACACACACACACATACACACACACACACACACACACACACACACACACACACTAAACATACACACACAAAAGCTAGACTTAATCATTTCTGAAAACTTGACCAGCTTCCATTTTTATGAGATCTAATCAGTTTTAGTTTAGGTATCATCTCATAGAAATCACTAACAGAAACCAGATTCTAGACTAAGTATCATTTTCCACACTCCCAAAACATCAATTCATCTTACTACTACATTACATTGAAGATACCTGCACCTCTGCATCCCCACTCCCTTTCTTCCTCCCTTTCCCTAGATGTCAAAGACATCAAACTTACAGAGATCTGTGTGCCTCTGCTTCCTGTATGCCAGGATTAAATGTATGCACCACTATGCCTGGCACACCTTGCCCCCTGCCCCGCACCCCTCCCCCTTTCTCTGTCTCTCTCTGTCTCTCTCTCGTTTGTTTTTCCAAGACAGGGTTTCTCTATGATAGCCTTGGCTGTCCTGGACTCGCTTTGTAGACCAGGCTGGCCTCAAACTCGCAGAAATCTGCCTGCCTCTGCCTTCCAAGTGCTGGGATTAAAGATGTGCGCCATCACCGATCTCTCTTACACATTATATCCACGAGGTGTTATACTGACACCAAATTTTTCAATTAAATTAAAATTAATGATCATAAAATTTATAATTTTCCTTCCAAGAAAAATACACTTCATTTTTTTAAAAAGGTGTCAAAATATTAAAAAGAAAAAGGGATACCAGCATCCTTCATATTGTTGACTTGTTTTTCTGTATGTGTACATATGAGTACCTGTGTGTGTACCATAAGTGCAAGCACCCAGAAAAAGGCCAGAAAAGGACATCACAACCCCTGTATCTGTAAGTGCTCAACACGGATACTGGGAACGTAATTCAGACCCACTGGAAGAGCAGCAAAGCACTCTTAACTGCTGAGCCATCTTTCCAACCCCTTTTTATGTCATTTTATATTTGTACAAATATTTTAGATATTCATTAAATCTGAATCGAATTATAAAAATCCACATTCATTTGACATGCTCTTTTTCTAACTGTCCCCCAAGCTAAGCACATCCTTCTCCGGAAAAGGTTTGTGATAGCTTGTTTGTTTGTTTGTTTAGAGTGTTGTTTTTTGAGCAGGGTCTATGTCTTTCTGGCTGTCCCGAAGCTCACTATGAAGACCAGGGTATCCTTGAACTCCTGCCTCTGTAGGAACAAAAGTGTATACCACCAGGACTGACTAGCCTTGTAATATTTTGAAAGCACCCATGTAACCTTCCTTTTTACAATGCCTAAAACAAAAGTCGTAGTAAATACTACAACTGCAAATTAATAAAAACCTTCCAGCAGCTCCCAAGGACCTGACAGTTACATTTTCCATCCATTCACAGAACTCATCTTAAATGCAGGCTGAAATATAGAAGCTAGTGACTAGCCGTGTAATTCCAGCCCAGCTCACTTGGCTCAGTGCTTGGCATTAGTGAGAAAGACCATGTACACTTTACACCTGGTGCAATTAAATAGCACACAAGGCAATATCACTTTACTCTGCTTCTACTGAACAGAAGAAAAAGATGGGGGTGTGCAAAAACAGTATAGTCAGGCACAGTGGTGTGTGCCTATAATCCCAGCACTGCAGAGGCATGAAGATCAGGAGTGTAAGGCCTGTCCTGGCTTCAAAGGAAGTTCAGCACCAGTCTCCACCTTGTCTCAAAAACAAATCATTAATTTAAAGCACAAGTGCTAGAATACTCAGTAGTGAAATTCAAAACAGAAAAATATTACAGTTTCCATATATTAAGCAGAATAAAGCCAGACACTATGGTGTATGCCTATACTTTCAGCACTTGGGAGGCTGAGGCAGGAGGACTGCTGCAAGATCAAGGTCAACCTGAAGAGTACAGAAAGTACTAGGACAGCCAGGGACACAGCAAAACCATGTCTGAGGAAAGCAAAAATGCATAAAGACGCTAATAAACAAAATGCATTTATTTGAAGCAGCCTAGCAACAGACTGAGCCACAAAGCCTATCCTGTAATGATCTCCTGTCAGAACAGCACTTCAACTTTTTATTTGATAAGGTAATTCTACATATCACCTGATACTTCAGAATTGTATTAACTATTCTCACGTTTCACTCTTTTAAGTTTCACCAATTTGATGAAATCAAATTTGAAATCTGTATTAGAATTCCACTATGCAAACTGGAGAACTGACGCTTAAATAGGTCTTTCATTTATGGATTGGTATGTATTTCCACCTTAGTTCAAGTCTTCTTTTACAACTTCAGGAAGTTATTTTTTAAATTCTTTCCATAAAGTTTTGGCACGGCACTTAAGATTTAATCTTGAGTGTCCTTTATGACTCAGCGTATTTACTACTGCTCTTGTGAGCAGAATCATCTTCCTGCTACTTTCATAAGTGGCAGTTTCTAGTCTATATAAGCAATGTTCATTTTATTGTAACTAGCAACCTTGCTCAACTCTTAATAGTTCTCACATTCTGTATCTATTCTCGGGTGAATCCACCTAGACAGCACTCACTGGGCTGTGCTTGGCGTGTTTGCTTTGAGACAGGGCCTGACTATGTAGCCAGACTGGCTTGGAACACCAGAATTACAATCACACACCTCCAGGCTTAGGTCCTTACTCTTTTTAAGTGACGAGAAATTCGACATCTCTTTTCCTAACCCTGTATTCTTAATCACTGTTTCCTGTCTTCTGATATGGAGGAATGAATCAATCAGTATTCTTCAGGAGAAATAAAATGAACAAGATAAAAAGAAGGTACATAGGTAAGTGGCAGATATAGATATACAGGGATTTGTGGCAGATATAGATATACAGGGATTTGAGGATGTGGTCAATATAACTGGGGATGCTGACAAGTCTGAAATTTGTTGAGCAGGCTGGCAGACCACAAACTCAGATGGTAATTAATGTTGCAGCCTTGAAGAATTACTTCTAGAGGCTTTCAGCTCTGCTCTTAGTAAGGCCTTTCAAATGACTGAATGAGGCATACTACCTTCACTAAAGGTAATCTCTGCTTTAAGTAAACTGACTGTAAATATCAACCACATCCACAAAATTCCTTAATAACAACACAGAGGTCAGTATTTGATTAAATAACTGAGTACTTAGTACAGTCTTGCCAAGCCTAGTAACAACCACCACAGGGGTTATATTTGGCTTGTCATGATCTTCATGAGAGATCTTCTAAAACATCATCAGTATAGAAACCTGCCAACAGACTTTTGATAGTTTTCAATACTATGCAGTACCCCCACTAACTTACGATAACTATTCTTTTCCTATTACTTTGTTTGATAAGCTGAGGCTTTGGTTTTCTGAAATACTCTGCCTACATATCACAGTTGGCCTAGAAATCTCAACCTTCTTGCCTTAGCCTCCTACATGCTGACACTGAAGGCATGTGCAACCATATCAGCTCTCCTAACTTTTTAAAACACATATTCTGTTGTGTGTGTGCATGTGTTGGGTTTTTTTTCTATTTGTTGCACTGAGTACTATATCCCATTAATTATTAGTGTTTTTGTCTTTTCTGACAAATTCATTAAGCCAGGTATAGTGGTATAAACTTGTAATCCTAGCACTCAAGAAGCAGCAACAGTAAATTTAAGGTTGTCTAGGCTATAAAGCAAGAAACCCAACCAAGCATGGTGGCCTTTAATCCCAGCACTCAGGAGGCAGAGGCAGGCAGATCTCTGTGAGTTTGAGGCTAGCTTGGTCTGCAAATGAGTTCTAGGGCAGCCAGAACTGCTACATAGAGAAACCCTGTTTCAAAAAAACCAAAACAAACCAAACAAACAACAATTTTTTTAAAATGCAAGAGATCCTGTTTCAAACAGTAAGAACTACACCATACATGGATATGGAGGAGTAGAAGAGAGGGGTGTACACATGTTAGGATGTAATCATCTCGTATGTATTAGACCCATGCTGTATAAGTATCCTACACCGAGCCTTACTCCCCTTGTTACATACAGCATTCATTGTTGTTATTATCTACTTAGTAATTTTAAGTACTAGTTTACTTTAATGTTTTACAGGTGGTTTTGATTCAATTTAGTTCCCAAACACAAGCAAGAAAGTTAGAGGAAAGTAGGTAGGTAGACAGACAAATGTGAGAGCTTGGAAGATGGATGGATGGTTCAGCAATTAAAGTCCTTGCTGAGCAAGTGTAAGGACCAGAGTTCAGATCTCCAGAAAGCCACGTTGATGGAAGACAGCATGGCAGGCATCTGAAGTCTAGATGACACAGAAGGTAGAGACAAGGGATCCCTAGAGCATATCTCCTTACAGGACAAGCGACATCAACCAGCTCTGGGATTGACTGAGACTCTAGCTCAAGGAAGAAAGCAGAACAACCACCAAGGATGACTCCCACCATACTCAAATACACATGATTCATATACACGCAAAAAGAACCTGCTTACATACACATGCACACCACACAAAAAATAAATGGGTAAACAGAATTTAAATTTTTAATAAATTAAGTAAATAATAACTATTAGCCCAGCATGGTGGCACACATCTGAAATCCCCACACTTGGAAGGCAGGCTTAGGATTGCCACAAGTTCAGAACCAGTTGAACCTAGGAAGGAAGGAAGGAAAGAAGGAAGGAAGGAAGGAAGGAAGGAAGGAAGGAAGGCAGGCAGGCATGGAAGGAAGGAACACATGGAAGTAAGAAAGGAAGTTATTTACTAGAAAGAAATAAAATAACTTCACTAATACTAAGTAGAGGCCAAAAGTTAAATTTAGCAATAAGTGCTACAAACATTTAAGACACATTATGTTTAATAGACATGCAGTAAAACATTTACCAATATTACTAGGTCTCTCAACTTTAATTTGGAAAGTAGGTAATATATTCACACAGTTCAAAATTCAAAACATGCAGAAAAGGCTATACAATAGAGTCTCGGCTGATTGCCCTCATCTTCTAACCACCAAAGAGGAAAATCAAATACCACTAAAATATAATCCAGAGGACATACATACTCCAATTGTTTCCTTAGGACCACAGACATAGTCTTACTTTTTCATAATACCAAAAATAATATATTCTTTTGAATTGCAATTAATTTATTTCAAAACTCACAAAACAAAAAACATCTGGGTAACGAGACTCATGCATGATTGGCAAAAAAAGAGATCAAATGGAACACTAAAATAAAGCATGACTAAGCAATATACTAAAGCAAAATAAAATATCAGCTATTAGTCCACAAGCCAGTCCTGCCTTAACTATGACCAAAAAAATCTGCAGCAATAGAACAAAGGACAGAAATACAAGGTTCTGCACTCAGCTACCTTAGTCACTGAAAAAAAGCAGCTGCTTATGCATCAAGTCATCCTCAAGATTGACACCAACAGCACAGAATGACAACTGCTGAATTCAAATGGGTATTTCAAGGATTTACAAAGGAAAACACCAACTTGCTATTACAGGCCTCTTCAGGTAAAACACTCCTTCACGCTTTATCCTTCAAGATTGAACTGACAATCCTGTTAATGAAGGGGAAATGATCCAGACAGGGACAACTCTAGTTCTTACTTGTCTCTCCTGGCTTACTGTCCAGCCACTTCACTAACCTCTCACCTAAGAAGTAAAAGGAAGTAGATAAACTTGCCTATAGGGCTTTTATATAGACACTTCCGTAAACTACCGAAAGTCTAAAAGTGGCAAAATTTTTAACCACTCCTATATTCTAAAAGGAGATTCCTAAGAACCGCACTGGCTTACTGGACACTACCTGAGGGAAATATAAAACCCTCCTTAGCTTAAGATACTGAATTCAAAAGGTGTTGGGAAAAGATACAAATAGTTTAAATGGAATCCATGGTTCACAACCTGCTTGAGACAACCACAATTCCAGCAACGTTCCCAGTAGTGTAACGCCAACACAGTAACACTTTTATAGGGATCAATAACAGTAAATTGGAAATGGATCCCTGTGACCCATTTTTGCTGAGCAGCAAACTGGGCAAAACAGTTATGTAATGAAAATCCTGTTGCTGTCATTGTTACCTTATTTCTTGGTGAAGACCCAATCTAGGATGGTCACATTATCAGTCACCCATGCAGCAGAACAAGAATGGACATGTGAAACAAATATAGCCAATGAGATGCCATGCAAAGTCTACTGGGATTAGAGCCAGCTGAGACTTCGAGACTCATGGATTGAACAACTACTGGATTCTTGGACCTTCTGTTGGCAGACAGTCATTGTTGAAGTAGCTAGACACAGCCTGTAAGCCATTCTAGTAAATACTCTTTCTCTTTCCTCTGTATATACAGATTCATCCTATAAGTTTTGTTTCTAGAGGATCCTGACTAATACATATAGTTAACTACGTGAATTTTTAAATCTTTTATATTTTCCTGTCTTCTACTTGATCTTTTCCTCGAAGCCCACAGCATTTGGGATTGAAGGCCAGCCTGATCTACAGAGTGAGTTCTAGGACAGCCAGAGCTACACAGAGAAACCCTGTCTAGAAAAAAAAAGAAAGAAAGAAAGATTGATTAATTAATAATAAAAAACAAGTATAGTTGGGTGTGGTGCCACATGCCTTTAATTCCATCACAGAGGCAGAGGCAGACTGTGAACTCTGTGAGTTCAAAGGCAGCCTGGTCGACAGAGCCAGTTCCAGGACAGCCAGGAAAAAACCTTGTCTCAAACAAACAAACAAATAACCCCCCTCCAAAAAAAAAAAAAAAAAAAAAAAAAACAAGTATGATTCCAAAATTCTTCCTTCTATCATATGATGGCCTCCTAAGAATATTTGCTTTAAAAGTAGTTTTTACTTTGGGTCTCTGTATACTCTCATGTATCATCATGTGGATAAACCATTCTATAAAGCAAAGAACATGGGACCTACTATTTAGAAACGTATTTGGTCTGAGGCCTTAGATGGCAGACTTCCAAAAAGTAAAACAGGCACCTTTAATCCCAGCACTTGGTAGGCGAGGTAGGCAGATCTCTATGAGTTCTGAGTTTAAGGCCAGCCTGGTCTACAAAGCACATTCCAGGACAGCCAGGAGGCTACACAAAGAAACCTTGTCTCAAAAACACCAAAAACAAAACACACACACACACGGAAAAAGTAAATAAATAATAAGGCTATGAATGGTGGCAAATGTCTGTAATCCTAGCATTCAAGAGTAAAGGGGAAGAAGAACTGCAACCCTGGCATGACACACACACCGAGTCCCCGGCCAGCCAGGACTGTGTGGGGAGACTCCGTCTGACAACAACAAGTACAGTATGCTTGTTCACTGCTGACAGTAAATTTCAACAGGAAACGCATCAGTACGACATCTCCCCCAAAGAATGGAATGTCCCTGATTAACAACAAATGAGTTATCTTTCCTTCTCATACTTCACTCCCAACACATGAGTTTCCAAATCCACCCCTGAAAGAAATGAGCAGAAGAAAGGGAGGACAGCAGCAGAAGACTGTTTCATAAGCGGCCTCCTCCCCTCAAATCCCAGAAGATAAGAAGGGAGTCAGGTGGGAACCTGCCACATCTACCACAAAATTCTACTGCTTACATCTCATTCACTATATTTTAGGTTTGCCCTTTAGCATCTTTTAGAATCATACAACCTTCAACTGTACAAATGGGGCCTGGTGTGCAGGCCTATAATGCCAGTACTAGGGAGGAGAGAGCAGCAGGAGTGGGTAAAGGTCATCTTCAGCTACACAGAGGGTCCCCGGGCAACCTGGATTTGGGAGAGTTAGTCTTTCCTTCCCACACTGTCACCTATGGAACTCGAGTCACTAGGCTTAGCGAGAAGCATCTTTACCCACTGAGCTATTGCAAAGGCTCATAAGACTCTTTCAAAAAACAAAAACAAAGAAAAGCATTCTTACTACTCATTTATTTCTTTATATTATAAAGAAAAAAGGCTAGACATGACAATACATACCTAGAATCCTAGCAACTGAGAGGAAAATCAGGAGGATTCCATGAGTTCAAGACCAGCCTGGGCTACAATATAAGATGCTATTTCAAAAACAATTTAATTTTTTTTCAATTGGGAGTTTTATAATATCTGAATAAACGGAAATTCTCTGAAATCCAAAAACTGTTAGGCAGACAATTTCTAAGTGTATTGGAAGGAGAGAGGGAGAAAAAGAACCAGAAGCCTAAATTGGTGTGTTAGCAGAAAATACTACTCAAGACTAAAGAAACTGCTTTGCGATCCATCTTTCAATGTACTAAAAGTCACCTGCTGCTAATACAAAGCTACTTCTGTACTAGCTTAGGTAGAAAGACATTGAAAAATAAAGTTGTCATCTATAATGAGATCTGATGTCTTCTTCTGACCTGGTAGCTCACGTGCAGGCAGAATACTGTATACATAATAAATAAGTAAGTAAATCTTTTTTAAAAAAAAAAACAAAGAAAAATAAGGTTGTCACATCTATAAGTCGGGATTAAAAGAAAACCAAATGAAATTAAAGTTTTCACACTACTCATCTCCAAATAAATTAGTAGATATTCAACACCTGAAGATACCTAACAATGGAGATACAGGTGCTAATAATGTACTTACTACAACACAATACATTTAACATGGCATATTAAAAAGCCATACAGTGCTGGGTGGGAGGGGTGCACACATTTAATCCTAGTAGAGGAAGGTGGATCTCTGTAAATTCAAGGGCAGCACGGTCTACAAAGTGAGTTCCAAGACAGCCAGAGCTAAAACAGAGAAACCTTGTCTTGAAAAAAAAGAGTTTAAAAGCCACACATAATCTTACACTTTCTAAAGGTTTAAAGCAAAAAGGCCCATGCTTTTAATAGGTTCTCATAAGTTTGAATTAATAGAAGTTTTGATTTCATATGTATTGTTGTTTATAAAAAACGATGCTTTGTAAATCGATAACTTTCAGTCTTTCTGTTTAACTATCCATTGCTTGGTCAACCGTGCAACTTTCTGCCAACTAATCAAAAATAAGGATTTAATAATACAGATCTTAACTCCTTATCACGTACGTTTTTTTATGCTTCACAGTTAAAAAAAAAAAATGTGTATGTATGCCTCAAAGGTGAAAAGGCAAACAGGCAGAAAAAGGCTGGCATTTCACTGTCTTCAAATGCTTTGAATGGAATACTGACAGAAAGCCTTTGCTATTGTCACAATAGATAGTAAGACTCAAAATATCACTTTACAAAGCATCGTTTTTTTACAAACAATAGCACATATAAAATCCAAGCTTATATAAATATATTACATATAATATATATATACACGCATACATACATACACACACACACACACACATTGAGCTAGCCTCAAATTCATAGAGATCTGCCTGCCTCAGACTCCTGAGAGCTGGGAATAAAGACACGCCCAGCTCAAAAGACAGACCTTGACTTCTATCGTTTCTAAACCCATAAATAGCTACTTGCTTATGCTAAGTAAATTTTGAAGCCAATCTATCAACCTAGTCTCACCTGCATGTGCCACAGCAGGCATGCGGAAGTCAGGGGACAACTTGCAGGAGTCAGTTCTTTCTACTACACGGGTCCCAGGGATCAAACTCAGGCTGTTAAGCTTAGCAGCAAGTGACTCTACAGGCTGAGCCAACTGACAAACCTATGGTGAAATGAGTTTTTTTTTTTAATATTTATTTATTGTATGTGTATTAGCCTTTTACCTGCATGTGTATGTTTACCACATGCATGCAGTGCCCATGAAGTCAGAAGAGTTCACTGGATTCCCTGGGCCTCAAGATTCAGATTGTTGTAAGCCACTATGTGGTGCAGGAAACCAAAATCAGGTCCTCTGCAAGAGTAACAAGTACTCTTTTTTTTCCCCCCCTTAGTTTTTCGAGACAGGATTTCTCTGTGTTATCTTTGCTGTCCTGGACTCACTTTGTAGCCCAGACTAGCCTCGAACTCACAGCGATCCGCCTGCCTCTGCCTCCCGAGTGCTGGGATTAAAGGCGTGTGCCACCACCGCCCGGCAAAACATTTCTGTAAAATACATTATTTGATTTTATTTTTAAGGAATTATTTATTTTGTGATATCTATGTAAGTATGTGTGGTGGTTTGCCTGAATGTATGGACATCACATGCATAAAGTGTCCACAAAGGCCTGAAAGGGTGTCAGATCAGACAGAACTGGAGCTTCCAAAGGTTATAATCCTGGTGCTGAGAATGGAACACAGGTGGGTCCTCTGCAACAATAACAAGTGCTTTTAACCACTAAGCTATCTCTCCAGCCTCTGGTTTTGCTTTTTTGAAAGATTTTTAACAGTGTAGCTCAGGCAGTTTCCAAGTGGATTTGTTTGTGATTTTTAAAGCTTTTGGGGGTTTTTTGTTTTGAACTACTAAGTAGCCCGGGATGACTTTAAACCTCTGAAATCCTGCCTCAATCTCCCAAATGCTTAGATTAGAGATATGTGCTACTATGCCTAGCTCTTTAAAATGTTTATTTTGTCTCCTGAGTTTTTTGGGTCTGGTTTTATTTGAGATAGTGTCTCGCTATGTAGCTCTAGCTGACCTGGGACTACTCTGTAGAACAAGCTGGCCTCAAATTCAGAGAGATCCTCCTGCCTCTGCCTCCCAAGTACTAGGCTTAGAGGCATAATACATTACACCATGCCTGGCTTAAAATATATAAAATGTATTCTTGTTTGTTTTTTGAGACAAGAGTCTCTCTACATAACCCTGGCAATTCTGTAACTCACTGTGTACACCAGGCTGTCCTTAAGCTCACGGAGATATGCCTACTTTCTGCCTCTGGGTGTCGGGATTAAAGGAATGTGTCACCACGCCCAGCTTAAGGACATTCACGGACACAGCTATCATACTCTTGATATGGGAATATAGGGGATAGGGAATATAGAGCTTTTCCTATTACATGAAACCATAAGACATTTTTAGCACTTTTGTTTATTCTGTGTAAGTAGAACGAAGTTCAAATATGTAGCAATATCTGGTGCCACATGGCATAAGCACCTTATTTCATAAAATGTGTCAAATCAAAAGCATCTTTGAACCAGGGCAGACAAGAATTAAATCTCTTACCTCAGACATAGAGACAGAGAGGCCTAAAAGTATGTTTTAGCAGGTCACTGTATAAACTACTTACATTTATATCGGAGTAAATAAGATTGCACTGATTCCTTTAAAACATTCTGCTAATGCCTAGTGCACTATCAAACTCTGCATTTATATTTTTATTTGGGTTGGTTGGTTTTGGTTTTTGAGACAGGGTCTCATTCAGTAGTGTAATCTGGTCTGAAATTCACTATGTAACCCAGGGTAGCCTCAAACTCATGGCAACTCTCCTGCCTCAGCCTCCCAAGTGATGGGATTATAAGCATAAACTACCATGCCCAGATACATTGTATATATAATAAAGATATACTTTGCATCAAATAGTACAGTAATGGGGCTGTGCAAGGTGAAGATCAGAGTTCAGATGTCCAGCACACATGTAAAAGCAGGATGTGGTAAGGCTTGCCTAAAAAGTGACAGACAAGAAGATGCCTGACATTTGTTAGTCAGCCTGTCTACCTAAACCAATGGGCCCCAGTTCAGTGAGAGACCCTGAATCAAATAAGATGGAGAGGGGCTGAGGAGATGGTTCCATGGATAACATGATTGCCAGGCATAAGGACTGGAGTTCAGGTTCCCCAGCACCCACATAAAGAAACCAAACAGACATGGCAATTTGTTTGTAGTCCCAGAGACAGAAGATCCCTGTGGCAAGCAGATTAGTTAGACTAGCCTAATAGGTGATCTTAGGGCTCAGCAGGAGAACCCACCTCTCAGAAAATAAAATGGGAATGATTGAGAAAAACACCTGACAACAACCTCTGCCCTTTATAGACAGACAGGCAGGCAGGCAGACAGACACATGCGCGCGCGCGCACACACACACACACACACACACACACACACACACACACACACAATTAGTTGAAAAAGAACTGATGAAAATACCCAACATCAACTTCTCTCTCCTGCACAGTCACAACACGCATGTGCACACACACGTGCACATTGTAGTGGTTTGAATAAGAATGGCCCTCCATAGGTTCACATATCTAAATGCTTATACATCAGGGAATAGCACTACTTGGGAGGGATTAGAAGGTCTGGCCTTGTTGAAGGAAGTCTGTCACTTGGGGGGTGGGAGGGGTTGGGCTTTGAGGTTTCAAAAGACCAAGCCAGGCCCAGTGTCACTCTTTTCCTGCTGCCTGTGGATTCAGATGTAGAACTCACAGTCATTTCTCCAGAACCATGTCTGCTTGCATGCCATCATGCTCCTGACCATGATGACAATGGACTAAATCTCTGAAACCAAGCAAGCCCCAGGTAAGTGCTTTCCTTTATAAGAGTTGCCATGACTATGGTGTCTCTTCACAGCAATAGAACACTGGCACACATACATGTATACATAATGCATAAGCCGGATATAATGGTACCTGTCTGAAATCCCAGTACTCATTAGCAGAAGTGGGAGAATAACTGGTCTACATAGCAAGTTCCAGGCTGGTTAGGACTATATTGTCTCAAAAACATAATATAAGTAAGTAATAAAAATTGTGTACATACAAATAAAGACTTAGCCTCTGACTTTAAAGAATTCACATACGTGAAGTATCCAAAACCATGCAAAATCAAAATCTTTTGTGATCTCAAAATAATTAACTTTCAACAGTAATGGTAACCAGAACTGTCAGGTTTAAAAAAAAAAAAAAAGCAAGGGAGCGACCGGTAGGTGGACTGGTCATAAATATAAGGCCAATCTGGTCTACAGAGTAAGTTCCAGGCCAGCCCAGGTTCCATACCAAAAACCTAAATGAAAATGCCAAAAAAGAAAAAGAGGGAGACCACAGATAATCAGATTCCTGAGTGGCCAAAAGAGAAAGGATGCATAAAATGGTAATAATTAAGTCAGGAAAAGAAGTCTGCAGCCATTGTACTATGACAAGGTATCAGGCCTTTACCTAGAAGGTCACAGAAAGAGGAACTGATTACGATGTGGAAGATGGACTAATAAAGAGGCTGAAGAAAGGAAAATGTGAAGATATTGTTGTGATGGTTAGGATAATAATAATAATAATAATAATATCGTTACAATAATGCAAAGCAGAATGGACAAATCAGAAAGAATTCAAACAGTAGCAACACAACTTAGCTTAATGTATGTTGCATCTGTATGTACTGTTTTTTGATCATCATAACCTTTAAATATGAAAGTCACTTTTGCCAATTTATAAATGAGAAAACTGAAGTTTGGAAAGATTAAGTCAGTTTTCAAAAGTCAGCATGACTAAGAGGTAAAAGAGTTTGGACAGAAATCCAAGACTGAGTAACTCCCATGTCCAGACTTTTGACAGTAAGCGCTTGTACTATAGTGCAAACAATATGAGAAAAGAGTACAATTAAGAAATCCTTAGCCAGGCACGGTGACACACTCCTGAAATCCCAGCACTCTGGGAAGCAGAGGCAGGCAGATCTCTTTGAGTTCAAGGCCAGACTGGTCTCAAAGTGAGTCCAGGACAGCCAGGGCTACACAGAGAAACCCTGTCTCAAAAAAACAAAAGATAAATAAATAGATAGAAGAAATCCTTTGAAGACGCCATAAATGGCACTTCATGACCACTAACTTTTCTTTCCTGAAATCCTTCTGAAAAGTATTATTTCTTTCCTCTAGAAATGTCTACTGAATTACTTGGGCGGGCTTAACAGATGTCTAAACCTGAACTTTTAACCACATCAAGTTCTAGTATCTTGCAGAGTAATTTTTTTTTAATCCAAAACTTACTTGTGAGAGCTGCGAATGTATCTCACTGGCATAGCACATGCTTAGTGTGCACAAGGCCTTGGGGTTCAATGCCCAGTACCACTTAAAACAAATACCCATGCTCTCACCACGAGGCCATAGGAAGAAAACAAAACAGCAAGGTATAGAAAGAGAAACAAGAAGCTAGAAAGATGGCTTGGTGGCTAAGTGCACTTCCTGATCTTCTAGAAGAGCTGAGCTCAGTTCCTAGCTCCCACATCAGGAGGCTTACAACGGCCGGGCAACTCTAGCTCCAGAGATTGAACACCCCCATCTGGTCTCCATATGTATCTATATTCACATGGCACATGCACACGCACGCACACACACACATACACACACACACAAAATCTAAAGAATTATTTTAAAAGAGAAACAAATTTAGAATTAAAACACTTTCTAGTCAGAAGAACAATCCTGGTATGTTCAAAATGAACGAAAATGTATTTATATACCTTAGAAATCCTAAAAAGACATGCTCATAAGAAGTAAGAAGTGTCTAAAGTAAGCATGGCAATGGGGGAGGAGGGGAAGAACACTTTTTAAAATCTTTTGGAGGCCGGGTGCGGTGGCACACGCCTTTAATCCCAGCACTCGGGAGGCAGAGGCAGGTGGATCGCTGTGAGTTCGAGGCCAGCCTGGTCTACAAAGGGAGTCCAGGACAGCCTGGACATAGAGAAACCCTGTCTCAAAAAACCAAAAATAAATAAATAAATAAATAAAATAAAATCTTTTGGACATAAACAGCTTAGTTACATAAAACATACATAATTTTATCCTAACACTATATGATAATGTTTTCAATGAAACATGACATTAGGATGCTATGGGGAAAATAGCCAACTGATGGTTTACAGATTTAATTCCAATTTGTTAACTATTATAAAAGAACTGGAGCTACTCTATTTGAATACGAAAATCATCTTTTATCCTTTACAAAAACATTTGTTGAGCTGTCAGTTTGTACTACAGGATTGTTAAATAAGTGGCAGGCCAGGCATAGTGATGCACGCCTTTAATCCCAGCACTGAGAGACAGAGGAAGGAGAATCTCTGTGAGATCCAGACCAGCCTGGTCCACACAGTGAGTTCGAGAACAGCCAGTACTACAGAAGAAAAAGAAGGAGGGAGGGAGGGAGAGACAGGGAGAAGGGGCACAACTTTAATGCCAGCAGGAGGCAGAGGCAAGTAGAAAACCAACTTGGTCTATAATGAAAATTCCAGGACAGCCAAGGCTACACAGAGAAACCCTGTCTCAAAAAACCAAAAATAGATAGAAGTAATTCCTACTTTCTGATATATATATACACACAGGGTTTCCTTACGTAGCCTAGGCTGGTCTAGAACTTGTGCTCCTCCTCCTCAGCTTCCAGTGTGCTAGGATTACTAAAATTTCATATACATGGCAACATGTCCATCTTACTATTCTCAGTTATAACATTCATTTTCACAATGTTAGTACAATGTCTTATCTATTAAATTCAGAGTTCCCCTGATTATGAATATAGGTAGCTTTATTAAAACATGACAAATAGTTTTCACTAAATTTCACATTCAAAGACAAAGTTACACTTGCCATGTTTTAACAAATAGTGCTGGTATAGTATCATCTGGGGTGACTGGCTCATCCCCGATATTAACCACTAACCACAAGGGTTGCTTAAAAGTCTGTGTAGAATTATTAAAGCCAATAAGTAACAACTCTGTGAAAAGGTATAAGAAGTCGCAGTTGAGTGTTATAAACTGACTGATAGACTCTCAAGGCCTTTATTTTTCAATAGTATATGTACATTGAGCAAAAGTTTGCACTGTGTTAGTTCCAGTTCTGATTTCCAGCTGAGTCAAAATTCTACAGCCTGAAAGCAGGAAATCCAAAAGGAAATTCCATCATCAGATCCTAGGGCTTGGCAACTCAAAGGTCTGGGCAGCAGATACAGAAGTTCTCCAACTCTTCACTGTGATCTTACCTCATATCTTCAAGTAAATCACATTCTGCTTGATGTTTGGCTTGAAGTTTTGTCATCTGTTCACCTTGAATGTTTTTCAGTTCTTGTGTAACTTTCACCTAAAACATATTTATGAAGGCTTTTTACTACAATTTGAACAAAAAATTACTTAAAGACAGAAGACAGTGTATACTTCTAGTGTTCCTCTCCCTAAAGACCAAAAAGTTCATATTTGCCACCTAATTTTATTACTTACCTATGTTTAATGAAGAAAAAAAAAAAGGCAAAGAATAAAAAACAGAGGCCCAATAAAAACTCACAAACATAAAAATTTCATTTTAAAACGGTGTAAACTGTCATTCTTCTCTTTCTTTCCAAAGATACAGACATTAACCACCAGGAGCAGTACCTAATATCTAGCGACTGAAATTTACACAATCATGAAATAATATGCATAACTACATAAAATATTCCATAATGGCTGCAAGAAAATACACGCCTCAAAATGATGTCCTCTACTCTGACAGCGCATCAAATCACAATCTCGTTCTCACAAAGGAAAACGCAAAAGTGACCTTCCAGCATATGCAGGGCTTTTAAACTAACCCAAGCAAGCCAGGCCAGGTGGCAGCCCACTTCAAATAGCAAGAACCACCAAAGCCAGCTGGCTGGAGCCATCCCGACCAGGCCAGACCCAGGGGGCTCCAATTGGTTTGTGATTATGGTGGAATCCTGACCACCAGGGCAAAGCTACATGGAGAGGTGGGGTACACGTGCAGGGGGAAGGGGATTGAGAGTATGGGTTAACTGGAGAAATTCAAATTAAGAAAAGAAAAAAAGGAAACAGATTAGCTACTCATTGGGCAAAATGTTTGCCCACAAGGGGAGGATAGGATATAACTGTCTCTACCCACTGCTCAGAGTAGATACCTAGTATCCATCTAAAAGATTTTTAAAAGACAAGGACACAGCCTTAGCTGCCAGGAAAGGTGGCGGAGGACGCAGCGGGGAAGCTGCTGGCAAGCCCCAGAGCACCCGTCACTGCCACCCAGGCCATCCAAACCCCAACCATAGTGTTCAAGCCACGCGTCGCCAGGTTCTGGAAGCTCCACCGTTTCCCTGGACCCCTAGCCCGAGGCGGGGCAAAAGCCGGAGGATGGGGGTGGCGGGCGGGTTAGGCTGGACCCGTCAATCCTTAATTTGCTTCCCTTTGGGGTGGGAGGGCGGAGACCGTTCCAACTTCTTTTCGGCAGCCCCGTGGGAAAAACAGGCCAAATCTTGGGGCTAGACTTGAAACAAGTTCCCCCCCCCCCCGCAAATTTGCCAATGGGTGGGGTGTCGACAAGCGACTGGGACGCTCGAACCTGAAGCAGACTAAACAATCCCACACGCACAAGGCTCTGAAAATCTGCAGGGGCTCCCCCCCCCCCCCCCGCGCCTCTCCTCTGTGCAGCCCCGAGAACGCACTTTGCACTGGACAGCACTGCCATGCAGACAGACACACACATGCATGCCCGAAAAACTCTAACGAACATCTGGGGGGGGGGGAGGTGTCCTCCCTAGTACAGGGCATAAGCACTGGCCGCCCCTCCGTCGGTAAGACACCCCAAGCACGCGACCCCCTGCCTGGAGCGGGCGGCAACTCAGTGACAAGCCAAGAGGCGAGAGCGGTCACGGCCCCTTGCGGGAAGGGGGAGGGGGCGCAGCGGTCGCCCCAGCCGCGTTCTTTGTACGCACCACCACCACCCCCAAATCTCCAAAGCGCCCTTACCTTCCTCGGCGGCGGCTGCATGATGCTGAAGGGACATCAATCCTCCGCCCACCCCCCGACGGCGGCGTTTAAAGGACTGTGAGGGTGAGGAGGGCTGGAGGGGAGGGGGCCGCCCAGCGAGCCAGGGCGCGCGCTTGTGTGTGAAAGGAGAGCCTGAGGAGGACGAGGAATCGCCCCGGAGGCTGCGAGGCAGGCAGGCAGGCAGGCAGGCGGCAGGAGCACTCGGGTCGCAGCGAGTGTGGAGAGAAGGAGGAGGAGCGCCGGGAAGGCCTGGGGCCCGGGCGGCCCGGGGGGTGTGTGAGGGAAGGAGGCGGGGACGGCCAGGGGGCGGGGGCCGGCAGCGGGGGGCGCTGGGGGGCTCGCAGCTTGCGGGATGGCTGAGGAGGAGCGGCCGCCTGGTCCGCGCTCGCCGCCTGCCGCGGCTCGGCTGCAGCTGGCTGACGCGGCGACCCCCCCACCCACTCGGGCAGCCCGGCCCTCGCGGTGCCCAACGCCCCCGCCCGGCCCGACAAGAAGGAAGGCGGCGCCCTAGCGCTCCCCGCTAGGGCTCCGCCAACCATTCAGGCCGCGGGAATTTCCGGCCCCGGCGCGCGCCACAGCGCCCCGCTCCGGCGGCAGAGGGAAGTGCTGCTGGCCACCGCCTGCTTCGGCGGGGAGCGAGGCCGCGCCACGGGGCTCCGGATCTCCGGTGTGAGAAGGGCGGGTGGGGGTGGGGGTGGTGATTAATGGATTGGTCGGAGGAGGGGAAGGGTGGAAACCGGAGCGTGGACTTGAAAAAATACCCCGGTTCCCTCTGGTGGTGGAACGTTCCGGACGCTTCCCGTCCTCCCTCCCCCAACACCAAGGAGGCAGCTGGGGGCTTCCCGCGCGCCTTCCCGCCAGCCCGTAGGGGCGCGCGACTCCTACCGGGAGCGCGCACGTGGGCGGGAGAGGACTCTGCGCCGACGCACGCGCACAGGCCGCCCCCGCCCCCGCCTGCGTCGGTGGCTGCACCATTTGTGTTGGAATTTGGCATGAGTAGAGGGGACTATGCTCACAGTAGGATTGTTTGCAGTGAAAAGGGGGTAGCGAGGAGAATTCCGGATTGTGCTTCCCCTCAGTCCCTCAGCGTACCCTCCCTCCTAATCAGCTAGATGTTCGCTGAAAAATTGAGAATTTATAAGTCCTTTTACAACTGGCCGCAGGTGCCAAACCTATGCCTTTGGAGGAGAACAGGTGGAAATAACATAAAATTGCCAGGCAAAGGAACGAATGGCTCTCTCTATCACAGAGCACTTAGCCAGAGATCGTAGAATCGACTGGAAAAATCTCTTGAGGCAGGCACTCCCATATCACAAATAGGAAGGCTAGTGTCCACAGAGGAGTGGAGCAGGTCTCAAGGTCACGTGGCCTGACTAGACTCCGTGAGTCAGGAAGGGTTCTATGGGTTATAAACAAACAAGGGCTGTTAGAGCCCATGCCTAGCCGCCTGAGAGGCCCTGGGTTCATCACCAGCATGGCAGAGGAAGAGGATAAGAGCCATAGGGATACAGGAAGGGCCCAGGAGGAACCCTCTGAAGGAACCGGGAAGCCTTCTCGGTCAACCCACTTTGCCTGTCCTGAGCTGGTTGGATGAACTCCACCACATCTGCCGGTGACAGTGCTCATTCTCAGCAGGGTCCCCATGGGGCATCTTCCCATCTGTCCAGACCACCTGAAGAGGGTGGTCTGGCTCTCTTGGGTTGCTTGGAGTAGTAGAAAACCCTCTTCCTCGTTCCTCACACTTGCTTTGAGCCACAGATCCCCAGTGTGAGCTGGATCTTACACACACACACACACACACCCAGAATACAGAACTCAATACAGAATAACTGTTCTCAGAAACACAGTTCAGGCCAAAAAGGAAGTAAGGAAGTTCAGTGAGGCCTGACTAGACCAAGGTGACTTGCCAGATAACCTATTGGCTCTGTGGAGAAGGTGGGGCTTGGACCCAGGTGCTTGAACATGGAGTTTACCCACACTCTTGTGCGGGGAAGTAACATTGGTGTCAGAACTCTAGAGCTGTGCATAAATGAGAAAACCTGCTCTGCTGTTTCCTGGAAGCCATTCGCCACCCTGTATCCTCAGTCAGAGCAGGGAAGGCCTGAGGCAAGGGAACAGTGGATGGGTACCCAGAGTCCTGACCACCACCCGAGGGCAACTACTGGAGGCCAGGAGATGGCCCCGTTCTCAGCCTCACACTGGGCCTCACTGGACTCCTCCAGCTTCTGTTTCCTTCCTTACAAAATGGAGGTATAGCAGGGCGTGGTGGCGCACCCCTTTAAATCCCAGCACTTGGGAGGCAGAGGCAGATGGATCCCTGTGAGTTCGAGGTCAGCCTGGTCTACAATGCTAGTCCAGGACAGCCAAGGCTACACAGAGAGACCTGGTCTCAAAACAACAACAACAAAACAAAAACAAAATGGGGGTATAAACTGTTCTTGCAGACACGCGGTACTACTTAGAATTTCTCCTACTGCAGACCTGGCACGTGGTCAATACTCAAAAGTCCAGTCATTCCTTCATTCATTGATAAAATATTTGCTGCCACCCTACTTTATGTGCCACTTACACCAAGCACTAGGATGTGGAAGTGAGCAAGGCAGAACCACCCACATGGAGTTCCAGACTACAGCGCCTGCCCAGATGTCCTGCCGGCATCGGGTGCCTGACCAAGGTTTGCCAGATGCTAGTCCCGAGGGCAGCTGCTCTGGCTCAGGGATTACCCTCCTTCCCCTCCTTGGAAGTGAATACTGAGGACATAAAGTTTCTGGGTGTTAGAAGATTTGGGATCTAGCCTAGCCTACTGATCTGCTGTGCACTCAGTGGGTATCGGGGCCCATCTATAGCAGGAGGTGAATGATCCTATACGTGGTATGAAACATCTATTAGTATAATCTCAGCACTTGGCAGGGCGAAGCAGAAAGATCTTGAGTTTGAGGCAGACCAGTTTATCTACAGGGATCCTGTCTCAAATAAATACATAGATGTAACAGAAAGAAAAGAGGGCTGGAGAGTAGGCTCAGCAGTTAAGAGCACTTGTTGCTCTTGCAGAGGACCAGGGTTCAATTCCCAGCACCCATAAAGCCTCTCACTAGTGACTGTAACTCCAGTCCCAGGGGAATCCAGTGCCATTTTCTGGTTTCTGCCAGCCTCAGGCATGCACCTGGACCACACACATATAGGTAGGCAAAACACTTGTACACCTAAAATAATAAATCTTTTTTTTTATTTAATTTGCAAATGTGCCTTTTTTCAAATCCTAAACTTCCTTAAGGTTTCTTCAAGCTAATGTTTACAATAACCCCATGACATATTGTTATGGTCTTCATTTCTACAGATAAGGACCCAAAGACCCACAGGCGACAAGTGACTTGCCCTGAAGTGATGGGTTTGGATCCAGAACCCAAATCCTTCTATTAGGCATTGTCCTCCATGAAGAATATTTAAAGGAATAAGTATATTTCTCTCCACATATGATGAGTCAGTCTTTATTATCACCCTGACTGGGTTTGGAATCTTCTGGGAAACAAACCTCTAGGCACCCCTCTTAAGGTTGTTTCCAGAGAGACTTAGCTAAAGAGGAAAGGTCCACCCTGAGTGTGAACCACACTAACCCGTAGATTGGGGCCTAGGGTGCATGCAAGGCAGGGGGAGGAGGAAGCAGGCTGAGGGCCAGCCTTAATCGTTTACTGACTCCTGCTCACTCCCACTGACTCCCATGGTGACCTGCATCCCCTTACAGCATAAGCCAAGATAAACCCTTCTTTGCTTAAGTCGCTGCTATCGGGTGTCACATCACAAATCCAAAAAGGTAACTAATGCCTCCAGGAATAAAGCAGACTTGGGAGCATAAAGTAGGGGATGGCGCAAGGGGTTCCTGTGATCTGTGGACGCCTAACTTAAATGTACCTCTTCCGACAAGTATGGGGACTTGAAGAGTTTTGCTTGTTATATAAGTAAGAACAAAGCTACCAGGAAAATCCCTTAGGTTATTGAAGGGAGATCTGTAGAGCAGCATGCTCTGTGCCCTCAGAGACAGAATTAGTACAGATCTCTTCGGATCTCATGAAGGTTTTTCAGGCAGACCAAACCCCTGGGGGCTATACAACAGGTACCGGCTCCTTTCCACCCGAGAGACCACGTGTGGAATCCTTACTGTGGAAAAGACACTAACGCCTAGTGCTTGCTGATCTTCCACGCTCCAGACGTTGAAATGGGCATGCTCTTTGCATGGCTTTCTGCTCTTAAGACGTCTCCTCATAGTAAGTACATATGACCCCATTTCCACAGACTGAGGCTCACACATGAAATGAACTACCCAGGGTCACAGAGCTGATACTGGAGAGCCAGCCCTGGTCTCTGGATCCCTCTGACTCTAGAGCTGTAGTAAGCACATGGCCGAGGGTGACTGAAGGTCAGAACCAGGATTAAGAGCTGGCCTGGTGGAGGTCAGATCCCCTGATATTCTGAATAGTTCCTGGAAGCAAAGTATACAAAAGTCCTTTTGTAGCCGGGCGTGGTGGCACACGCCTTTGATCCCAGCACGCAGGAGGCAGAGGCAGGTAGATCATTGTGAGTCTGAGACCAGCCTGGTCTACAAAGCGAGTCTAGGACATCCAAGGCTACACAGAGAAACCCCGTCTACAAAAAACAAAAACAAAAAACAAAAGTCCTTTTGTGGCTACACCTAAATAGGTGTCTCTCCTGTCCACCTGCCCATGCTGCACCAAGACACAACAGGCACACAAAAGCACATGATACACAAGCACGTACACACACACACACACACACACTCACTCCCACAGCCCTTTCCACTTCCTTTCTTCTCTGTCATTATCCTCCAACCTTAGCACGAGCAGCTCAGGAATTTTTGACAGCGCATCCAGATGCTGGTCATTCCTGCCTGGGCTTCACCACGCCCAACTGAGGGCACTGCTGAAGATGCTTGGGCTTGAGGACCACTCTCATTCAACTCACTACTACCTCGGTCAACTTTCCTTCCCCCACTGTCCTCCTTCACTCTTCTCTGCATAGATTCCCTCACCACGGCCCTCCAGTCATACCTGTCTTATCTAGCCAGCTCTCAGGACAGACTCCTAATCCAGCCACCAGAAAAGGGAGGGGCTTTCCCTGCAGCACACAGTGAATTGGTAGCAGCACCAAGCCCTGGATCCCATGCACTGTTCCTCAGCAAGGTCCTTATTCTGGGCTTAGTCACAAGTAGGTCACTGAGGGTGAGAGCAGGCCTCTGTCCCAAAGAGCTCCTCATCTCAGTGCATAACCAGAGGTCACAACAGTGATTGGGAAATGCGAGGCCAGGAATGTCTGCGGCCCGGTCCTATCAGATGGTAGAAGAGATCTAAGCCCAAAGGCATGTCCTTTAGCAGCAATCAATGGAAGAAGGCATTACCTAGTCATTTGGGGCTCTTGCCCATGACAAGCATAAGGACAGGAGTGTCAACCCCAGGGCTATTGTTGGAGTTGGCAGACACGTGATTTTGAAATTAGGAGACATGAAACTAAAGTTCTCACCTTATCTTTGTTAGGGGCTTGTTTCCAGGCATGTCACTTCAGCCTTGGTTTCCATTTCTGTGGAATGATAACAGATTTTTTTTTTTTTCTCCCGTCTCCCTCTTAGGGGGACTGCTGTGCAGGCTAAATGAACTGTCAGGTATATGTAATATATAAAGGGCTGAGTAGGCATGTAAGCCAGTGGCTGCCAGTCTGGATGCAACAGAGAAGGCTGAGTGACTGTCTATGCCAGGTGCCAAACGGAGCTTCCACTAGGAGTTGCACTGTGATTACAGCTCTGAAAACCAGGTATCAAGGCATAGAGCAGCCGGGTGGGCGGAAGCATGATAGTTCAGTGATCATGATCAAGGAAAACATTTCAGTTAGGTGGCATGTTCCCTCTTCTGCCTCCCTCTGAGTCCTTGACACTCTGAAAGCTGTTTTCTTTAATGGCTTCCCTTGTTCTGTGAAAGGGGAGAATGGATGGTAGCAGAGTCGTGGTGAGAATGAAACGGGACTGTTTATGCAAGTGCTTCCAATTGTGCTGGCCCAGGTTGTTCTAGTTCTGTTGTGGGGGAGCAGGAAGAGGAGGAGGAGAAGGGGGCTAGGCTAGCAGGATAGCTTGGTGGGTAAAGGAGCCTGCTGCCAAGCCTGACAACCTGAGTTCGATCCCCAGGCCCCACATGGTAGAAGGCCAGAACCCAACTATGACACGTTGTCCTCTGACCTCCACATGCATGCTGTGCTTATAAAGCATGTTTTGTTTTTTTAAACTAAGGCCAGTGTAGTGGTGCATGCCTAATCCCAGCACTAGGAAGTCAAAGGCCATCCCTGCTAGTACATTTCTGTAATCCCTGCAGTTGGGAGGTAGAGGCGGGCAGATCTCTGTAAGTTCAAGGCCATTCTGGTCTACATAAGGAGCTTCAGGCCAGCCAGGACTACAAAGTGAGTCCATGACTGAAAGTGAATAAATAAATAAATCATAAAAAAAAAAAAAAAAAGAATCCCCCTGCCTGGAGATGTGGCTTGTGGTTAAGAGCACTGGCTGCTCTTGCACAGGACACAGGTTCAGTTCCCAGCATCCACATGGTGTCTCACAGCCATCTATAACTCTATAACTCTAATTCCAGGTTATCCAAGCACAAAAGTGGTCTCAGACATACATGCAGACAAAACACCTACACACATAAATTTTAAACATATAAATAAGCCAGACATATTGGAGCACCCCTTTAATCCCAGCACTCAGAAGGCAGAGGCTGATGAATCTCTGTGAGTTCGAGGCCAGCCTGTTTCACAAGTGAGTTCCAGGACAGCCAGGGCTACAGAGAGACAGTGTCTCAAAATAAAAATAATAATAATAAATATTTTAAAGGTTTTTTTTTTTTAATTTCCATGGGGGAAGATTAGGCTCTATTAGAGTGCTAGACCTGCCCGTCTCTTGCTGTGGGCACCTGAGAAGTCGGCTTCTCCCTCAGGAAGGTTTCTTGTCTGTGATACCAGGGTTCTGCTAAGAAGCTATTCCAAGGCCCTGCCTGGGAAGCATGGGCCCTTCCATGGAGAGGGTACCTCTCAAGCTGAACTGGAAGAGAAGACTCAGGCAAGGACCAAGGACCGAAGGAGAAATATGGACCTGTGGGATAGGGACAGCAAGATGGGGGAAGTGGCAGCATTGTCAACTCCATAAGCTGCCTTGTGAAGGAAATGGGCCCTTTCCAGCTTAGGAAGCCTGCCTGCCTGCCTGCCTATTTTCCCACAGTCTGCCCAGTTAACGCCTAAACAAAACAAGCTTTCCTGCTCCCTGCTGCCTGCTGGAGGGCGGGGAGCCAAAATGAGCGTCCTGGAGGCTGGCAGACACCCTGGCATCCTGCCTGTTCTCCCTGGGCACCCGCCCTTCCCCTGTCTGCAGCACCACCCTTGGCCTGAGCAGCCCCTTCATGTCAATGCTCTTGTCCACTTCCAGCCTTTCTAAGTAGATGCCCCCAATTTCTAAGCCTGCCTGACTTCCTAGACCAGCTTGGGCCACGAAGTAAACGTTTCATTCTCACTCTGCTGTTGTGGGCAGAGCATCTGGCATCAGAATGCCTGGAGTGGCTGTCGGTCGCCATGGGAGGGAATTCCCTGGCTCAAGAAAGCTCTTCCAGAGGGAAAGAGCAGGTGGCGGTCTCCCCATGAGACAGATGCCGCCCACAATGTAAGCAGAACCAACCCTGGGTTGAGGAACAGCAAATCTGACAACACACACACACACACACACGCGCGTGCACACACACACACCTTCTGTCTGATGCATGTGTCTACCCTGGGCATATTAATACTAACCCATGCCTTATAATAACTACGATGTGACAGGCACCGTTCCAAACCATCCCAAACATTTCACCCAGATACCTAATTAAATTCTCACAACATCTCTGAAGTAGGTACTGTCATTAGTCCCATTTTACAGATGAGGCATTGGTAAGTAATTTTCCTAAGGGCCCAGTGCCTAGGTGGCACACTAGGATGTGTCCTCAGTTAATAAGACCAGTTTGTGCTATACTGATCTGCCACTGGATAATAGGATCTCCCAAAAATATCACATCTGTACTTGGAACCTGGCAAAGTGCATCTCGTATGCAAGCATGGGGGAGCTATGGTTTAACCCTCTCTTAGGATGGAGTAATGTTTGTTCCTTTTGAAACAAAGTCTCTTGTATTCCAGGCTAGCCCCAAGCTCAATATTTAGCCAAAGATAACCTTGAACTTCTGGCACTTCTACCTCTACTTCCCAAGTGTTCAGATTGCAAGCCATGCACCGCCACTCACAATGTAGTCCATGCTGGGACTGAGCCCAGGACTTCTTGCATGCTAGGAAGCCCCTGCTGTACTGAGTTATACCCCAGCCCAGTGCAGTAAATTTGATGTGAGAGGAGGTTACATACAGTTGCCCACACTCCTCCATATAAAAATGTGGCTGTATGTTGAGCTAGTAAGTATGTGTGTGTCAGCATCAGTTTGCTGGGGTGTAAGGGGCTGTTTATAAGCACACCCCGCTGGCTCCTAACAATAGCTGTCATAATAATAGCTAATGTTTTCTGGATGTTTAGGGGGCACCAGGCAGAGCTCTGAAGGCTTTGATGTGTTCACCCACTGATTCTCTCAACTTCCATTATCTTAGTTTTAAGGATGGAGTTAAGTAACTTGCCTGAGATCATAGAATTAGTAAGAAGCAGGGCTGCCAGATGGCCCTGCTCCTGTGTCCTGAGGTTAAACTGCTTTGTCTGAGTTGCTGGGTTTGCACAGACCTCTCCTCATGGCAACTAGGCACCAAGTTTATTTAATTGAGTGAATGGGGACTGTGCCTATAGTGTTCAGGAGTTCCCAGTGTGGACAGACAGGCAAGGTCTGAGTCTGAGAAATTCCAAAGGACAGTGCTATGTGAGTTCGCAGTGAGTAAAGACAGACGGTGTGAAGGAAGGAACTCAGGAGGCTGCATTGAAAGTGGGCCTTGATGCCGCATGTGGTGGCACACGCCTTTAATCCCAGCACTTGGGAGGCAGAGGCAGGTGGATCGCTGTCAGTTCGAGGCTAGCCTGGGTCTACAAAGTGAGTCCAGGACAGCGAAGGCTACACAGAGAAACCCTGTCTTGAGAAAAAAAAAGAAAGAAAGAAAAAGAAAGTGGGCCTTGATGCCTGGGAACTTGGTACTCCCAACTGAGGAGCAGAGAAAGCAAAATTCCAGCCTGGATGGGCCTGAGCCAGCGGGATAGTCCTAACTAGTGAGCTCCTAACAAGCCCCCTTCTTTTTTTCTTTTTTCTTTTCTTTTCTTTTCTTTTTTTTTACAAGCCCCCTTCTTAGTTGTTCAGCCTAAAACTTAAAAAGCAATGTCTTTTGAATCCACGCATGTAATTCTAGGACTTAGGAGGTAGGTTAAGAAAAGGATCAGGAATTCAAAGTCATCCTCAGCTACATAGTGAATTTGAAGCCAGCCTGGGTTACTTAAGATTCTGTCAGGGGTTGGGGAATGCGGTAGCATATGCCTGTAATTCCAGCAGTCAAGAGGCAGCCGCAGGAGGATCACCGTAAGTTCAAAGCCAGCCTGACCTACATAGTGAGTTCCGGATCCTGAATTCAAAGCCATTCTGAACTACACATGGAGGCCCAACTCAAACAAAACAGAACAGAACAATGACTCTGTTGTGTATTTCACTAAGTTATAGGCACACGCACTGGCTGCCTCTCCAATGCTATCAGTGCTTCCGCACTCCCCAAGCCCAGAGGCCTCTCTATAAGATCTAGTTTGTCTCTACCCATACAACCAAGGGCAGAGTACCTAGCAGGCATGGTAGATGGGTAGATTTCAAAGAGGTTGACCAGGCATGGAACAGGTAGAATACTAAACGTGGGCACCCAGGTCATAGAAACAGAGCCCTAGCCCAACAGGCTAAAAGGAGGATATGCTTGGGGGTCCACCTACGTAGGCAGGCCCTTTACACCTATGTAACCACCTGTCCTAGTCTGCTGCACAGGGCCTGTGCCCTTCAGTAACTCCACTCAGAAGTGGCTTGTGAGGAGGTAGCCTATAAGGAGAGGACAGGAGGACAGGATGGGTCAGAAGGATAAGATGATGGGCTGGAGAATTGGCTCAGTGATTAAGAGCATTGGCTTTTCTTCCAGAGGACCTGGGTTCAATTCCCAGAACCCATACAATAATTCTCAACAATTTTTTTTTTTTTTTTTTTTTTTTTTTGTCTTTTGAGACAGGGTTTCTCTATGTAGCCTTGGCTGTCCTAGACTCACTTTGTAGACCAGGCTGGCCTCGAACTTGGAGTGATCCACCTGCCTCTGCCTCCCAAGTACTGGGATTAAAAGCCTGTGCCACCATGCCCGGCAGTTCACAACAATCTATAACTCTAGTTCCTCTTCTGGCCACCTCACTCAACTAGCCCTCAAGTAGTACAAAGGCAAAACATCCATACACATAAACTAATTTTGAACTGCACAAATCTACACAGGTCTAAGCCAAATAGGGCCCTAGCACTGAGAAGGGAAATAAACACAGTTTCCATCCCTAACCCAGAAACTCTCTCCAGTTGATAACTGTGCTCCCTAAGGAAAAAATAGTTTTCTCCAATGGAATCTCCCTGGGTATACAAACCACACTTCGGGGCAGGCCCCGTGCCCAGCAGTAGAGGGCTGACACAAAACAAACTCAACGGTATTTTTGGAAGATTTTACCTCGTAATACTTTGGGTGGTTTTTTTGTTTCTTTGTTTGCTTGTCTGTTGTTTTTGTTTTGTTTTACCTTACAGGTCTCTTGTTTATATACCATGGTTTCCAATTTCATGATTTTATGGGATTTCTGTGTATTCAAATGTGTGCATCCCTATGCTTAGCGTGTTCGTTTGTTGTTTGTTTGGTGGAATTTATTTGTTTGGTTTTGGCTTTTTCTTTTGTCCTATTCTGGCTTATTTGTCTTTATCTTATTTTATTATTGTTGTTGTTATTATTATTGTTGTTTTTGGTTTTAGTTTCTGGTTTTTCAAGACAGAGTTTTTCTGTGTAGCCTTAGCTGTCCTAGAACTCACTCTGTAGACCAGGCTGGCTTCAAACTCATAGAGATCGGCTTGCAGAAAGATAGAACTAAAAATGTGCCTGGCTGTTATTATTTTTTAGATGTCTGTTTGTCTTCTAATGAGAGAAAGAAGAAAGGGTGTGGGTTTGGGTGAATGGGAAGGTTAAGAAAGGGGTTGGAGGAGGGTAAGCCTTGATTAGAATATATGGTATATATATATTTTTTAAATCTATTTTCGTCAGGTGCACGCCTTTAATCCCAGCACTCAGGAGGCGGAGGCAGGTGGATCTCTTTGAGTTTGAGGCCAATTTAAAAAATAAAACTGTATTTTTGTTTTAGAAGAAGAAGAAGAAGAAGAAGAAGAAGAAGAAGAAGAAGAAGAAGAAGAAGAAGAAGAAGAAGACACCTAGGGCTGGGTCACACTAACACTCATGCCCTTCTCCTAGCATTCTGGGCATTTGTTTGGAGTCCTAGCTACAGATTAAATCAACTGATTTTTCTGATTGACTAGTCTGACTTTCGGCCCCTGCTGCTTTAGCTTTGTGGACTTTACTATATACGCAAGATACTGGAACCTCTCAAACCCCACCACAGCCCTCCTTCCAATGTGTTCACTATGCCCCACTATTGGCCCTTGGCGCAGGTTTGACCATCAGGGCTCAGTCTCTGTAGATGTTGGTATAATTACCCGGGAGAACCATGTGGCTATTGCCAGATACTAGTTTTTTGCTTGTTTTGGTTTGGTTTTTTCATTGCTGGGGATCAAACCCAGAGCCTTATGCATGTCAGGCAAGTGCTTTATCACTGAGCCATAGTCTAGAGTTCTTTAAGATCAGGAGCACAGTGCTTTCTAAATGCCTTTCTTCTCTACAGAAGCAGAAAAATCTCTAAGCCAGTGCTGATCCCAGGAAAGTGACCGCATCAAGGCCACAGGGCATCCCACCTGAGCGACAATCTTTGGGGTACACATGCTCAACACTCCCCATCCATTGATACCCTATGTCTCAGGAGGCTGACTCCTCTAGGCTGTGCCTCCAGGCCTCCTTGCCAGCTTCCACTTGAGAAGGCTTCGGGATGAGAGCAGAATGGGGTTGACACTTTCCCTCTGCTCCCTCTTGGATCACTGTCCTGCTAGGCAGAACTGCCTCTTCCTAGGTTCCAGGAACAGGATTACTGAGCCCTTCCAGACCTGAGGTACGGATTTCCACAGTAGCCAGCCTCTAGGTGATGCCTTACTGCCCTCTTTGATTGTCCCTCTGGGCTGTGCACAGCTCAGTACTGTCATTTCTTCACTGGATTCTCTTGCAGGCAGACCCAAGACGCCCGGAGTCTGCCATTTCGATCAGTCAGGTCCACTTTCCTCAGAATGCAGAGCCAAGTGAGCAGTCCCTCCTGTATTCCTACTTCAGGACAACCATACAAAGGGAACCACGGGGTCTGATTCTCATTTATCTGTCACTTGAAAAACCTCTAGTGGGCAGAGTCAAAGCGTTGGAGCCCTGTGGCGAAGGAAAGTTGCTGATGTGACACAAGGTACAGAACAAAACGTGCCTCCAGGCAGACCTTGGTCACTCTCCTGCTCAAGCAACTGAGCGGGAAGCAGGAGGAAGCCAAGGAACAAGAGCTTCGTACCAGCTCTCTGGGGGCGCTGTCAGGGCCTGACAGAGACCCTAGGGTGCTGGAAGGGGACACTCATATCAGAAGAAAGAGCTTGGCAGCAGGAAACAGGACCCTGAAGGCAAGGAGATGATGCTTCCTGTTGCCCCTTGGCTTTCCTCAAATAAAGCCCCTCACCCTACCCAACCCTGGAATGGAACTCCTGGCCGGAGACAGGCCTCCAACACCCTCACAAGCTCTCCTTCTCATTCAAAGCTGGCCTGCCAGCCACTTAGCCCCTTTCACTTCCCTTGCTAACCACACCTGCCCAGACCAAAGCCACAGGAACGCCTACATCTCAGTTTTCATTTCCTTGCCACCTTTGTAGGTTTCATGTTCTCCACAGGGGAGGGGCCTGACACCCTCAGCTGTCTTGTCACTACCTCTTTACCATTACTTCTGCCTGACCTCAACCATATACTCTTGTCCTCTGCCTTCCTAGTATCTACATCAAGTGGTTTGCCCTTGGGCTCCTCTGCTTAAGTGTCCCCCATTGTATTCCAAAGTGAGCCCAAACTTTGAGAGATTTTGGTGTTTTTTTTGTTTTTTTCTTTGTTTGTTTGTTTGTTTTTGCTGTTATCCACAAATTTTATTCAAGAACTCATTCCATGGGCTGGAGAGATGGCTCAGAGGTTAAGAGCAATGACTGCTCCTCCAGAGGTCCTGAGTTCAATTCCCAGCACCCACATGGTGGCTCACAACCATCTATTATGAGATCTGGTGCCCTCTTCTGGCCTGCAGGTGTACATGCAGTCAGGGCACTGTATGCATAATAAATAAATCTTAAAAAAAAAAAGAGCCAGGATTTTTTCATTCATTTTGATGTTCTCTTTAAGGACTTGCTCGAAACTGGTAGACGATTCCTTCATCTACAGGAAGGGATGCTGTCAAGGATAAACTTTAGAGTCTTCCTTCCTGCCCCTCCACTACCCACCCTTCACTGTAAGCTTTTTCATGGGTGCCAGAGTGGCAGAAAGTGCACGCTTATTGCTTGGCACCCACCAGCCTAGCCATCTTACCCCTCTCGTAAGCCAATCGCACCATATGCGTACACTGCCCAAGAATTGCCAGGCCATCTTAGCGACTTCACACTTTGGAATAACTTCTGAATATGCTCTTCCCCCTGTCTTCCCCCTTTTCCCTGCAGGCCAAGCTCTCATTTTCCCTTTAAATGCCAGTTAAAAACCATTCTTATTAATTAACAATTTGTTCATAGTTGCGTGCTGTTACCCACCTTTGAGTCCCACCACTCATAAGGCAGAAGCAGGCAGATCTCTGAACTTAAGGCCAGCTGGAGCTAGATAGTAAAACTGTCTCAAAAACCAAAATAAGAATTGTTTATTTGGGTGGTGTTGGTGTTGTTTTGAGACAAGGTCTCATCCTGTAGGTCACACTAGCCTGGAACTCACCCTGCAGCCCAGGCTGGCTTCACACTCATAACCCACCCTCTATCTGAACCTTCTAAGTTCTGGATTATAGTTGTGAACCACTTGTCAAAGCCGCTGCATCTGTGAGGGTGTCCTCCTTTCCCTAAGTCAGAATTAGTCCTCCCGGGTGTAACCTTTTTCAGATCTTGGTGGCAGCAACCAGCATATGCTTCTCTTTGGTTAATCCTCTTCTGCATTCCCCTTTCTTTCCAAACTCTGGTCCCAGCTGAGCTATGTGACCTTAGGCAAGTCAGTGCACCTTCCCCTGAGAAGACCCCCTTCCCTGGTTCACTCACTGAAAGTGATGATTATCCCATATCCCTTTAACTGTCCTCCACAATGCTGAGTCCCCTGCCAGCAAGGTTAAAGGCCAGACTCCTTGTAAACAAATTGCTTCTTATATCCCCATCCCCCCCCCCATTCCAGAAGTCCTTACTGCAAGGGTGAATTTAGCCAAACCCCATTTCTTAAAATAGAATCACTGAACTCAGAAGCATTGAGGTTTGCCCAAGGCTGTGAACCTGTTTCATAGCTTTTTCCTTTGCCCTTCTCCTGAATCAGTCTACTTTCCAAAGATAATCCCTGGCGGGTACTCAGACCAGATAGCAAGCTTGAACCAGGCCTCCTCACCTGTTGCTGCCCCATGAACTTTCAGGGCCAAAGCTGCAGATGCCCAACAGTTTTACTTCCCTCCTGGCTGCGGAGACTGAGAGAGCAACCGTCAGACCTCAGGCACTTCCGTTTCACTCTGAACCAGGCTTCCTTTCCACCTCTTCTCTAGACAGCAAGCAGGCTGTGGGCCTCTGGGTGTGCTAGCTCCAAGATGGTCTTGTTCCTCCCGGAGGCTCAGGCCAGTCAGCATCTGTTCTGGACTCCCTAAGGACAAGATAAAACCTTGTGTGCTTGTGGCAGGGAGCCTATTTGTCTCACTCTCTGGAGAGTAAGGTCTTGACCTTGATGAAACTCTGTTTCACCTGTGTAGTTGGGCACAGAAGAAACACCCAGAAAATCATGAGCTCTCTAGGCCTGATGGAAAATGTTCATTTTCAAGATGGAGACACCCTGGCTTAGAAAGAGATTGGCTCAGATGGAAAGGCAGTGATGTACCCTGGGCCCTTATAAAGGAAGCCTGAGCTTAAACACATGATCTCAAACAACGATTCTCTAAAGAGCTCTTGCCTACATTAGGAGAGAGACACGGAGGGAAAGAGTGTGTTTGTTCTTGTTGTCTTCAGAGTACTAGAATTGAACCTGGGGTCTTGCAAATGTCAGGCAATGTTGAAGTAGCTCTCTACCACCAAGATACACAAGCCTACATTTTTTTCTTATTGATTTTCTTTGGCTTCGGACGTGGTTTCACCACATTTTGCAAACTGGTCTCAAAAACTTATGGTTTCATGCACAGCATAGTTGTTTTGATTTTTTTTTTTTTTTTTTTTTTTTTTTTTTACCGGTGAGGCAGGAGCCTCTTCTTTGCAGCCCTGATGAGCTCCAGCATCCCTCCCTGCAGCAGCCCCACAACCCTGGCTGCCAGCTAAGCCAGTCAGCCTTTAAAGTGTTCTGAAACTAACCACCAAGCCCCGTGATGGGTTCCCACCTAGGCTGAGGAACATTTTTGGGATTTCCAGAAGCCTCCGAGCTGCGGGTCTGGGGTTCTTCAGCCCTTCTTCTGTAGAAAGGAGTCTAGGCACACGGGCTGTTTTTCACTACTTGTTCTCACCAGCCCTAGAAGATGCTGGCTGGCCTCTTCGTTTCTCTAGCTCATTTTTTCTTTTTTCCTTTCTAACTTGTTATCCCCAAGGCTGGGGAAGGCATTAAAGATCGGGCCATCTCAGCAGGGCATGTGGCTCAGTTGGTGCTTGCTTAACATGCACAAAGCCCTGGGCTCGATCCCCAACACTACAGAAACCAGGAAAGAAGGTGCACTCTGTGATCTCATTGGCAGGGGGGAGGGGAATCAGAATTTCAAGGTCAATATCCTACATATCCAATTGGATGCTAGCCTGGACCAGCTAGAGATCCTGTCAAAACACAACAACAACAACAACACACACACACACACTCACCCACAATACACAGCTCCCCCAATAGATCCTTTATTGGATTAATGCTAAATGAAGGCAGTATTTAGTCTCAGAGACCCATCAGGGTCTTGCCTTTGGGAAACTCATAATCTGAGAAGAGAGAGATTCATAGAGAGCCTTCCTGTGAGGGATGTGGCAGCTCATGCTTTTAATCCCAGTACTCTTGAGGTTGAGGCTGAAAGATTTCCATGAGCTCAAAGCCAGCCTGAGCTACACAATGAGTTCTCAACTAGCTTTGACTACAGAGTAAGACCCTGTCAAAAGAATTAAGTGGGGCCTCCCAGCATTTAGGAGACAGTGGCAGGTTTATCTATGTGAGTTTGAGGCCAACTTGGTCTACATAATTTCAAGGCAGCCAGGACTATATTTAAAAAATAAAAATAAAAATAAACAGCCTACAGAGGAGTGTAATATGGGAGCAGAAAATGAGATTTCTCAGGAAAGCAGATGAGACCCATGCCTGGGACCTCAGAACATTAAGTCACCAAGTGGAGAAGTAGGGGGAGGGCAAGGAGTGACACAACCCCTTCTGATTCTGGCTGCCTGAGTTCCACATAAGTCTTTGCCTTTCCCCCAGCTTTTATTGGCTAACGTTGTTAGTCAACAAACTCTCCCAGGTATTTTATCTATGAAGAGCCTGTACTTGGTCCTGGTAGAGTATAGATGCATAGAGAGACAGTAACTACACAGTGTGGAGTACTGCACACATGTGGAGCTCAGAGAACAACTTTGTGGAGTCGGGTCTGTTCTTACACCTTCTTGTGGGCCCAGGAAACTGAACTTGGCTTCTCAGTTTTGTACAACAAGTGCCTTTTACTCGCTGATCCATTGTGCCAGCCCTATGGAGGTCTCTCTGTAGAAGATGACCAGGACCTAAGATATAGCATCTTATCTCCTTTTAACTAAATCAATTAATTCATTTGTTGGCCATGTTGGAGACCAAACCCTAGGGCTTTCATATGCTAGGCAAGTGTTCTACCATAGAGCCATTCTGGCCGGGCATGGTGGCGCACGCCTTTAATCCCAGCACTTGGGAGGCAGAGGCAGGCGGATCGCTGTGAGTTCAAGGCCAGCCTGGTCTACAAAGTGAGTCCCGGACAGCCACGGCTACACAGAGAAACCCTGTCTCGAAAAACAAAAACAAAAAACAAAAACAAGCCATAGAGCCATTCTATTTTTTCCACTTTATTGGTATTGTTCTGCTTTACTCTGTTGCTTTTGTTTTGTGGATTAAATGTAGGAGCTTTCAAAGCATGCCAGGCAAGTTTCTGACCACAGGGCTACATCTCCAGACCAATTCTCCACTTAAAAAAAAAAATTAATTGATTCATTAATTATGTTTTGAGAGAGAATCTCACTGTTTAGTCTTGGTGGGCCTGGAAATCACAATATAAACCAGTCTGGCCCCAAACTTACAGAAACCTGCCTGCTTCTTTCTCCTTAGGGTGGAATTAAAAGGCATGAGCCACCACATGCAGCTTTTTTGTTGTTGTTTTTTCAAACAGGGTCTCACTTTATAGCACTGGCTGACGTGACTTAATATGTAGTCCAGGGTAACCTCAAAACTCACCACACTCCTCCTTCCTCAGACTCCCCAGCATTGGGATTTTAGATGTGTCTACCACGCCTGGCTCATTTCTCCAATTTGGAGGTAATGACACTGCAACCCCCAAAAGGCCAGTACCTTCCTTACTCAAGGTCACACAGTGAATTAGCAGAGAAGGGTTGTTTACCCCTGGCATCTGGAACCAGAGGCAAAGGTGGCATCATTTGTAGAACTGGTCTGGGGCAGGAGTGTTGCTGGAGAGGGATGTTCAGAGTCACAAAGGAGAAAGACACTAAGAGCCCAGAGTGGGATGCAACCAGGAGTGTGTGTCCTTCTCACACACCATGGAGCAGAAGAGGACAGCAACTCCCAGCAGAGTGAGTGCTGGCTCATTGTTTCAGGATGGCAGGAACTGATGAAGGCACAGTTGTCATGGCAGCTGACCTGGACTAGAATGCAAAGGTTCCATCTGCCTGTGGGGCCCTGCCTACCAATCAGTGGATCTCCGCCCACTGATGTGACCTCTGCATTGGACACTTTTCAAGCATCATGGAGACTCAGGGTTCCTCTGGTCTCTGCTGTTAGGAGCTTCCAATGGATAAGCTAGGCAGTCAGACTGGACTCAAAGCCCAGGTCTCCAGGCACCGTACAGAAGAGAGGCACCAGCGGGTGTGGCCTGGGTGCTGGGGGAGTGGGTAGGGAGGTCCTGAGTGTCACCAGTGCCTTGGGCAGGTCTTTGGACATTAGTTCTCTTATCTTTTCCAAGGAAAGGTTAGAGTCAGCAGTCTATGGGGTCTAGCCTCCTTTGCTTTGCAAGGGTAGGGAGGTGGGGCTGAGCTCCTAGTGGGCTGGTAGGTGGGAGGCAGAGGAAGTGGCTTGAGCCACCCCAGGCTGCCCATGTCTGTCTGGACTGTCCCATTACAGGCAGGGAAATCACAGACTCAGCGCTGAGACATCTGGGAGGTTCTGGGCAGCCTGGGTATTTTTAGAAGGCCAGACATGCCCAGAATCCTGGGCGTTGCTAAGCCAGAAAAGCAAGGAGAACAGCAAAAAGCAAACCAAAAGAAGTAGCCTGAGCCCTGCCACTCTCTTCACTGAGGTCAACTGTCCCAGCCTTTCCCAAGGCCCCTACTCAGGCCCGCTGTATGCAAGCTCACCCTCTTGATTTGCACTGGCTCCTGCTTCCTTTTGTATATTCGAGTGCATACCTATGACACAGCCTGGAGTTCATTCTGTCCAGCGTGCTTGCTTTCCACTGGTTTTCTTGGACAGCTATATGGTACTTTCTCTGACCCATATGAACTACTGGGCCCCAGGGAAAAGAAAGGAGTTATTTTTCAATCATCCGTGGGTAGTAGTGGGATGAAAATGCCAGTATCCCGAGATCACTGGGAGAGAAGGCAGTTGGGTCAGGGAGACTACTCAGGGCTCCCACAAGGGTCAAGTGGTAATCTAGAGATGGAAATGCCAACTGCCAGCTGAGGGGTGGCTCCCGGGTGCCAACTGCCAGCTGAGGGGTGACTCCCGGGCTATAGGTGAGGAGTGATTACCAGGTCCTTTCCAGACCCAAGCCCTTTTCTCTTACGTTGTTTCTGAAACGTGACGTCTCACGGGTGGAGTAGCGAAGCGTGGTACTTGCCTGTAAGCCAAGCACTCGGGAGGCTGAAGCAGGAACATCAAGTTTGAGACTAACTTGAGCTACATTGTTGAAGGCAAAGCTAAACAACGCAGTGAGACCCTGTGCTCCAACAGGCATGAAGAAGGAGGAAGAGGGATGGGGAGACTAGCGGAATAAAGTACAAGATGGCCCCTTTCAGCACTTACCTACCAGAAAGCACAAGATGGCCCCTTTCAGTACTTACCTACCAGAAAGCATGCCTCGTTTGCAGAGGCGACCGTAAAGGATGGCTGCCCCTGTGCCCTTTCCCTGATTCTATCCCCACACACCCCTCTAGGCAAGTCCACTCCATCACATTACAGACAAGAACCCAGGTCCAGAAGCAGCTTCTCTAGCCCAGGAGGGCCCTGAGTTATCTGGAATCACAGGTCCCCATGAGATTGAAAGTACAGGAAGGTAGCCCGGGGGTGTGTTGGCGCGTGCCTTTAATCCCAGCACTCAGGAGGCAGAGGCAGGTGGGTCGCTGTGAGTTCGAGACCAGCCTGGTCTACAAAGCAAGTCCAGGACAGCCAAGTCTACACAGAGAGACCCTGTCTCAAAAAAAAAAAAAAAAAAAAAAATCGCAAAAGACAAAAAGCAAAAAAAGAAAAAGAAAGAAAGAACAGAAAGGATACCAAGGCCTGTATAGCAAAGGGAGAGCAGCAGTTGGGTGGCAAAGGGCAGGAATGCATCCCCCACCCCACTCCTACCACAGTTCCCTAGTACAGCTGCATCTGCAGTTTAGACCTGGCCTATCCTCAGGCCTCTTCTCTGTCTGTCCCTTCTCACACAAGGTTTCTCAAACTGGTCTCTCTAGCTAAAGTTCCCTGCGACTTTTTCTACCTAAATGTTTACATTTGTTCCTTATACCATAATGATAATCTAAATAAATGAATAGGTCATTCTGCCTAATGCAGGGTCGCTTACTAGAAGGTGGGCTTTTGTTTTGTTTTGGGGTTTTGTTTGTTTGTTTTTGTTTTTGTTTTGTCAGCACCATGTCCATCTTTATCAGCAAGCTGGGGCCATCTCCTAAGGTGATTGCATGGCAGGATCTCACATTGAGACCTATCAGGCTTGAACTTCCTGCTCTAGCCAAAGTGTGTGCTTCTTCCCTAAAGGCCTACCATCCGGTCAGTTCCCAACTCACTGAAAAGCCTTCGAGTCTCTTCTTCTAGGTCTGAGTTTCCTCACCATAAAACAGAAAGTTGTCTTAGACCAACCCAACAGCCCCTTCTGGTTTCAACATACCAGAAGGATTTCAGATTGTAACTGAGTCATTTTCCATCTGCTCCTTAGTTCCCTCAGCTGCCCTGGCTGCTGTAGTGGAGACTGAAGGCAGAAAAGAAGGCTCTCCAGGAGGGCATGGGTCTGACAAGTGTAAAGGAAACAATTCTCAAGAGGCTTAGGAGCAACAGAAAGAAAGCCACCAAGCTGGACACCAAGAGTAGAGACCCAGCCCCGGCTGCCCAGGATTAATTAGTTCCTGGGTGATCCAATTTAGCATCCTGAGCTCCTAGGAGATCAGGGCTCAGCATTGCCCTCTGAAGTATACTGATGGGACATCCAACACCAACTCAACCCTTGCAAGGACTCAAAGCCACTCTCCCCGTCCCCATCCTGGTTAACACTGAGTGCTCAAAGCTCAGGAGACTTCACCAGGGCCAGAATTACCCATCCTTGGGCCTGCCCAACTCCCAAAGGCAGCCTAGATTTCAAATTAAGAGTCCCTTTGTTGTGACTCCCTTTAGGATCACCCATTCTAGGCAGGGTAAGGTCCTTTAGTCAACTGGCAGCCTTTAATGACCTTGGCCCATCCTTCCACTGCACTAAGCCACTGTCCCTATTTCATGATCTCCTGATCTCTCCCTGGACTCCTTAATGCCCTTGCTAGTTCAGAGTGTGTGGAGAGGATATTCTTGGGATGTTAATGAAACAGAACTTCCTTGAAATCAGCCCTATTCTGGGCACAGCTTTGTGTCAATTTCGCTAGGTTAACTCTGGCCCTCCGGCCTTTGTCATCTGAACTGCTGAGAGAAAACTTGCTGTTTGCCTTCCAGGTTGGATGTGGAATTCTATTCTCCGCCCCCCCCCCCACCCCCATCTCTCTTTCTCTTCTGGGTGAAAGTTTGAAGCTCTGTTGCTTGACCAGGGGATTTCAGGGCCGGAAGAGCACCAGAGATAGCAGTAGGAAGTTTCTATCTTTCCAGGGCCTCTAAACCTCGGATCCCTTGGACCTTGATGTTCAGCAAAACCTACAGAAAGCTTTGCCTCCCTGGGACAGTTTGCTGGCCAGATAAACTAATCTGGGAACCTTATGTTCTAGCCCATCAGTTATCATATTATTCTGTCCCCTAAAAGGTCTCCTGGGGACACAGGCTGGAGCAGTGACCATAATATCGGGTAGCAGGACAGGCCAGGTTGGGAGATGAAGTGCAGGAAAACACTTGGGGCTAGGTGACTCGTGAGGTGACCTCATCTTCATCTGTGTGTGGAACCATCCCAGCTTTTATCGAGCTGTCTCTACCTCAACCCAGTTGAAGATGCTTCAAAGCACAGAATTCATTGGTTATTTCCACTGCCCAGTCTAACATGGACTGCCCTCAGGGCAGAGGTAAGCTCAGTTTCTCCATCCGTACCCTGTAAGAGTGAAGACTCCAATCCTTGGGACCACTGGTCAGGACAGTCTCAGGCAGGATGACATGGAAGAGGCTGTCCCTGTGTGCGTGGGGACTGAGTACTCTGTAGTTCCCACACCATCTTATCACAACAACTGTAGATCAAAAGGAAACCCTCTGACCACGGAAGCAGATGGAACTGAAAACAGGCTCCTTCCCCACCCCCAATCCAGGGACAAAAGAGAAGTAGCCTCAGGATCTTGTAAACGCATGGTAAAATACATAAATCATAAAACCGAACATTTCAAATACAGAATGTATTGCTGTTGAATATATTGACAGTGTTATGTAACTGCCATAAGATCCATTTCCGGACTCTCTCATCATCGCAAACTGAGACTTTGTAATCATGAATTAGGAGCTGACTGGTCTTTCCTGGACCCTGGTATCCTTTTATTGCATTTTTTATCTTTGTAAGTACCTCACTGTCAAAGGAGGAGATCGCCATTTAATTTAGAGATCCTAAGTAAGACACATCTATAATCCCAGTACTTAAAAAGCTGAGGCAAGAAGGTTGCTGTGAGTTCAAGGCCAGTCTAAGCCACATAGTAAAATTCCAGGCTAGCCTGGCTATAGTAGAAGACTTTGTCTAAATAAATAAGTAAATAAAGCCACGGGCATGGTGGCACACGCCTTTAATCCCAGCACTCGAGAGGCAGAGACAGGTGGATCTCTATGAGTTCAAGGCCAGCCTGGTCTACAAAGTGAGTCCAGGACAGTCAAGGCTATACAGAGAAACTCTGTCTCAAAAAAAAAAAAAAAAAAAAAAAACCCAACAAAACAACAACAAAAAATAAATAAGTGCCTTGTAGAGCAGGCCTGCAATGTCACTACTGAGGAAACGGAGGAAGGAGGACCACAAGTCTATGATCTGCATGGGCTATGGAGTTAGTTCAAAGCCAACTTTGGGCAACTTAGTGAGACTTCTCAAAATAAAAAGTAACAATAAGACTAAGATGTAGCACGGTGGTAGAACACTTCCCTAGAAAATACAGAGACACCCTGTTTGAAGCCTAATAAGGCAACAACATAAACCACACAGAGAAACATGGTGACTCACACCAAGAAGCCCAGCACTGGGGAAGTGGAAGCTAGGGGATCAGAAATGGGAGCCCAGCCTGGGATACATTAATTAACTAATTTGTTGAAAGTAAAAATACTTACTAGTTGATTCTTATTGAAATGTCCCAGTGAGCCAAGCAAAAGAGGCTGGCTTCATAATATCAGGTAGGAGGAGAGGCTAGGATGGGAGCTGGAGTGTGGAGTGTGGAGGCAGAAGCCAAAAACCAAACAGACTGTTAACTTTCCTTGCAGAGACCGGTTAACATGAAGTAACAAGTTTCTTCAGGTTTCTTGTTCATTGTATAATCAGAAAGTCACATAAACAGCTTAGTTTCAGCTTTGATGACTGGACCTTTAACATGAGTACCCTCCATTCCACATACGGGGCCTACCACAGAAACTTGACTTAAAACCGTGGTTCCCAGTAATTTTTTTCCCCAATAATTTTTATTTAGCATCACGGCATGTTTGCCTTTTGTGCCTAGTTTATTTCACTGGCTGCAATGTTTTCAAGGGTCATTTGTGCTGTAGCACTGATCAGAAATTCATCCTTTTACATTTAGTGTGTGTGCACTAAGGATTGAACTCAGGGTGTCAGGCTTGTTACCTGCTGAGCCATTTTGTCAGCCTGCCCACTCAGAAAGTCCTCTGCTCTTGGGCTGCATGTTACTTGGTTTATCCACTCATCCACTGGTAGCTGGTGGAACTATTTACAGCGTTCAGCTACTGAATGATAGAGCTACAGACAGTTTACAAGTGTCCTTTTGAGTTCCTAGTTCTTTTGGTTTTATCCTAGAAATGAAATTGTCAGACGGTGTGGACTGTGCTTGGCTTTCTGAGGAGCCACTGAACTGCTCTGCACAGGGGCTGCACTGGTTCCCTTTTCCCTCCAACAGTGCAGGGTCTAATTTCTTAACATTCTTGGCATTACTTGTTATTTAACTCTAAAAGACAAAAAACGAAAACAACAAAAAAACAACCAACCAAACAACCAAACAAAAAACAACAACAACAGAAAACAAGTCATCCTGGGGTGGAGGGAGCAGTTTCTCATTATGTTTAGCCTCAATATCTTTCAAGCAGTTGTTGTTGTTTATTTATTGGGGGAAGGATGCAGCAGTGCGAGTGTCATGGCACTGAGTATAGAAGTTGGAAGACAACCCGAGGGAGCTGGTTCTCTCCTTCCACCATGTCAGCTGTCGAATCTGAACTCAGGTTGTCAAGCTTGGCAGCAGCACCTTTACTCACAGGACCATTTGTTTGTTTTGGTTTGTTTTGGTTTTTCAAGACAGGGTTTCTCTGTGTAGCCTCGACTGTCCTGGGCTCGCTTTGTAGACCAAACTGGCTTCAAAGTCACAGAGATCCGCCTGCCTCTGCCTCCCTGGGGGCTGGGTTTACAGGTTTGCACCACCGCTCCCGGCCACGGTCTCATTCTTCTGTAGTCCAAGCTAGCCTGGAGATTAATGTGTGGCTCAGGCTGACCTCGAACTTGTTATAATCCTCTTGCTTTAACCTACCCATAGTCCTCTTGCCTTAACCTACCCAGCCCTGAAATTACAGATGTTCTGATGTGTTTGGGGGTTTGTTTTGATTTGCTTTTAGACATATTTTACTAGCACACACACACACACACACACATTTTTTTTTTTTTAATCAGAGGCAATGTTACCCAAAGTCTCCTGCTGACTGCAGGCAAAGGGACTTAGTAAGGTCTCAGGTGGCTGAGATATACATGTGGGGGTACTCTTATCTAACTGTATGCTCTAGGCCTCCCTCTCCCTATCTTACACAGAAGTCCCTGAGACCCTTCTGAGGCAAGTTGGCACAAGGTTAAAACCCCATAAATGGTTTCTGAAGCTCCTTCTTTTCTGGAGAACTAACCTGGGGGAGGACAAGTTTAACAGAGGCAGAAAGTTCCTTGTCTTTTGTCCTTGGGGACACGAGTCACCTTGGAGGAGGCCATCTCAGCTTTGGCAGTCCCTTGAGATTATCAAGTGTAAACAGGCCTTGAGAGAGCAAAACAGAGTACTATGGGCCTGACCAAGGCTGCCTCTCCACTATTCGATGAAATGCTGAAACTAGAAAGAAGGCAATGCTGTGCTTGCAGAGGCTCCCTGCACTCCCCCACTCATGAGGAAGGCGTGGCTTTATCCCTGTGAACCTCCAACTTATTAGACTCCATCAGAAGATGGCTTCTTCCTAAACAGTCACTAAGAAAGAGTCCCTGGGGCTTGGAGAGGTGCCTCAGCCACTAATAGCACTCGTTCTTGCAGAGGACCTGGGTTTGGTCCCCAGCACTCACACTGTGGTTCAAAACCATCCCTAACTCCAATTCCAGGGACTCCAGTGACCTCTTCTGTCTTGTACATGGGCACCAGGCATGTACATGATACAGCTACATACATGCAGACAAAACCCTCACAACATGAAATAGAATAAATAAATCTAAAACAAGATGGGCAAAAGAGAAAAATTGTCCTGGGAAGCTAAGGAGAACTTACTGTTAGGAATGCATTTTAGACCGGTGACTAGACTCAACAAGAGGATGAAGACTCAAGGCCAGCAGGGATGAGGTGGCACATGCCTTTAGTCCCAGCACTCAGGAGGCAGAAACAGGCAGCTCTCCATGAGTTCAAGGACAGCCAGGGCTACACAGGGAAGCCCTGTCTTGAAAAATAAAACAAAACAAGATAAAATTGTTAGAGCTCAAGAGAGCGAGTGAGCGGGCTGTGGCGGCACTCGCCTGCTGATTCCTTCACTTGAGAGGGCAAAAGGAGTCCCACAAATTCAAGACCTGCTTAGTCTGCGTATTTAGTTTCATGCCAGCCAGGCTACATGGTGAGACCATCTCAAAAAAAAAAAAAAAAAGATTGTGAACTTGGATTTTGGTCACATGCTCCTGGCCACTAGTGCGCTGAGCACTGAAGTGAAAAACCTGTGCTCCTGAGTGAAGGGAGTCTGTCCTCTAAGGGTTGAACACTTCTCTGGGGTAAAAGAAAAAGCCTTCTTGGGGCCAGATTGCCCAGCTGATAAGATCTCTGGGACCTCAGGCAGTTAATGGAAGGGTAGAGAATGTGACCATAATTTGTACCTTAAGCTAGCGAAGTGACCATACTTGTGACTTACAGTTCTCAAATTCTTTGTTTCTGTAGCTTCCAGAAGTGAGGCAGAGCAAGAGAGACCAGACAAATATGTTACCTTCTCTGTCTTCAGGCAGGCAACATGAGGAATGAAGGAGGGGGTCCAGTGCCCCATGAATCCTCAGCCGTTTTTCAAGTGGCCCTGCTGCTTGTCATCTGCAGAATCCCACCATAATCTCTTGCCTAGGGCCACAGTACAAGATAGCACTCAAGAATTCCGTCCATTGGGAGCCAGCCAGATGGCTCAGTGGGTAAAACTCTCCCTGCACAAGCTTGATGAGCTGAGTTCAGCTCTGGGAATCTGGTGGTTTGAATATGAATGGCCTTCATAAGCTCATGTATTTACAGTTTTAAAAAAACATTTATTTGTTTATGCATTTTATGTATATGGTGCTTTGTCTGCAATTATGTCTGCACAGCAGAAGAGGGCACTGGATCCCATTATATATGGCTATAAGCTGCCATGCAAGTGCTGGAATCAAACCCGGTTCTTCCACAAGAACAAGTGCACTTAACCGCTGATCCATCTCTCTAGCCCCATATGGTCCCCAGTTGGTGGTACTGTTTGGGACAGATAGGAGGTGTGAGGGTAGACTTTGAGGTTTCCAAAGCCCAGACCATTCCCAGTTAGCCAGTTAGCTCTCCAGCACCCCACTCTACCCCCTGCTTTGTGGTTGCCATCTCAAGGTATGAGTTCTCAGTTACTACTCCAGCACTGTGCCACTGACAGCTGCCACTTTCCCCACCATGATGACGTGGACTCTCATCTTCTGCAACCATAAGCCCAAATTACATGTTGTTTTTTTATAAGTTGCCTTGGTCATTGTGTGTTGTCACAGAAATTGAAGAATAATTAAGACACGCTATTAAAGGAGAGAATCAACTACACAAAGTTGCTCTCTGACTTCTAAACAACCACCACAGCATTTGCATATCCACATCTGTCTGTCTGACTCTGTCTGTCTGTCTGTCTGTCTCTCTCTCTCTCTCTCTCTCTCTCTCTCTCTCTCACACACACACACACACACACACACACACACACACACACACACTTTTAAAAAGATCTCAATCCAGGTCTGGTGTGCTTGGGAGATGAAGTCTAGAGAATCAGGAGTTCAAAGCAATCCTTGGTTATACAGAAAATTCAAGGCCAGACTGAGCTGCATGAGACCTAGATTCAAAAACAAAACAAAACCCTTTTTATTTCCTGTTCAGTTCTTCTGTCATAGCTTACACAGCCAGTGCCCAGCCAGGTCCCTTTAGTACAAGGAGCTCAGTTGATATATAAGATTGATATAATGAGCTTTCAAATGATAAAATGGAAAGATGACTCAGTGCATACGGACACGTGCCACCAAGACTGACAATTGAGTTGACAAGAATGTGGAAAGAGAAAACTGACTACCACAGTTGTCCTCTGCCCACTTCACTTGTGTCATACACAGACAGACTTGCACACATACACACAATGCCTAGTTAATGTAAAAAGAACGTTTAATGACAACCACTTCTTTTACACATATTAATTGGTTTTCTTTTTTACTCTAGAATCATGCCATACAATATAGTATGTGTCTCAATGAACCAAATAAATGAGGCTAGCATTCTTGTCTGGCTTCTTAGTAGTGCTGAACCAAGTGCCAGGCAAGCATACGACTGAGCTACAGCCCAACCGGAGCCTAGTTTTATAGAGAGGAAAAGTATGGAAGAAAACACACAAAGAAAACTGGTCATTTCAAAGTTACTTTCTTCGTGAAGTGGATACAGGAAACAAAATAGAAAAATAACTGGTTAGTTAACATCCGGGTTATTTTAAGTTACTTCTTTTGTTTAGAGTTAAAATAGAACAAGCATCAGTAGCAACTGGCTGCTATCTTCCATCTAGGATCAGATTACAAGTTAGTTTTGTTTCACTTTTGGTACCCACCTCATCTTTGTAACCGTTTCGTATTATTTTGTTTTCACTAACTCTAGCCTCCTGCCTCTGAAAGAGTGCCAGCGTTACAGGGACAAAACCAATACACTCTGCTTAGGGTTGTTTTGGTTTGGTTTTGAGACAGGATTTTATTATGTAGTCCTGGAACTTCCTATGTAGAACAAGTTGGCCTCAAACTCACAAGAGATCTGCCTGTCTCTGCCTCCCAAGCACGGGGTATAAAGGTATGTAACTGGAAGGTTTTGCTTTTATCAACCTACTCCAGAACAAAGAAAACTAATGTTTGGTGGTGTAGCTCAGTGGTAGAGCACATGTCTAGCATTTTCACACCCAGCCCTGAATGTGAGCCCCATTACAAAAAAAAAAAAAAATTTATTCAAGACTAATTAGGAATGCAATTCAGGAAAATAGATTGGAACGGCCTGAGCTTTGGCGTGGTTCAAGAGCCAAAAATCTAAATCGAAATCATTCTTACGGCTAGAGAGATAGACGGCTCAGCTGAGTCTGAGCCCCAGCATTCCTGTTGAGCAACTCACAACTGCCCCTAACTCCTGCTCTAGGACTTATAACAGCCTATACTTCTGCAGGATCCAGTTCCCTCACTCGTACACACACACACACACACACACACACACACACTGTGGATTACTCAAGCTACTTGGAGCATCAAAAGCATATATCTCTTCTGACTTCCGTTGCACTCTTCCAGGGAACGTGCTTGCTTCAGATGCGAGGCAATCTGAACAGGAGGCTAGAATTCCCCAGCTCAACAGTTTTCATCTGTGTGTGAAAAGCGTGATTCTATTGGTGGAACTTAGGCAATTTAGAAAGATGCTTGAGAAAATAAAAGCTCTGGGGAGAAGGGGGAGGTTTCCTTACCAAATAGGCAGACCTCTGCTTACTTACAAGGAAGACAGCATTTTCTGCCCACCCAGGATGGAGCTCAGATGAAGTGGAGGCTTCTGGGCCAAACAAACTGAGCGGCCTTCAGTGCTACATCTAGGCCAAGGCGCTAAATTCAGGTATCCCATCTGTCCTGGTTTGCCCAGTCACAGTGAGCACATGCCTGGCGCTCAGGCAGCCTAAAATAAAATCTCAATTATGTAAGAGGAGTCCTTAACCTGTGGTCTTTTCCATGGCCGGCATATGAATAATCATTAAGCTGGAATATAGGAGTGTAGCCTTAGCTTCTCAGGAGGTTGAGGCAGGATGGCTGCCTGAGTCAGGAGTCCCAGGCTAGCCTAGGCAGTGTGAGAAAACCTTGTGTTGAAAAACAAAACTTTGACTACACGCAGGAAAAGAAAGAAGAGCAGGAAAAGAGACAGGCAGAAACAAGGGTCTGAATTTTAACCACCAAACCCTCAGTCAGCCAGCACGTTCACTTCCATGTACTAATAATCTCTTTTTGCACCCAGTCTCCAAGCAAGGAGTTCTTGTGTTTACTACGGCAACTGATTTTTCCCTTTTGTTCAATCATTTGCTTTTTAAAAAATGGTATCAAGAGCTGGGCAGTGGTGGCGCACACCTTTAATCCCAGCACTCAGGAGGCAGAGGTAGGAGGATCTCAGAGTTTTTGGCCAGCCTGGTCTACAGAGAAAGTTTCAGAACATCCAGATCTACACAAAGAAACCAAACCAAAAGAAAAGAAAAGATTAAAAATAAAATAAATAAATAAAATAAAAAGATTCACAGGAAATTGGCATAATGAGGAAAAAGTGGTGCCTAGGGGCAGAAAGGCCTTGATCTCATTCTGTAGGCAAGGCTGCCTTTGAACTTCAGATTTTCCAGCCTCTATTTCTCAAGTGCTGGGACTATAGGCATGTGGCACCACAGCTAGCTGTTTGCTTTCTCTCCCTCATACACCCCACATCACTTATGTGTCGGTCAGAGGACAACTTTGTGGTGTTGGTTCTCTTTTTCACTTTAGGTGGGTTCTGAGGCTCAAACCCAGGCCTCCATACAGGCATGGCAAACACTTTACAAACTGAGCTGTGTCCAGGCCTTGTTTAAAGCTAAATGCAGGCATTCAGTTACTTGGAACACTTATATATTAGTGGACATAGTGACGGATGCCTGTAATTCTAACACTTGGGAGGCAAAGGCAGAATAATTCCAAGTTTGAGGTTAGCCTGGTCCATATACTGAGTTTGAGGCCAGCCAAGGTTATACAGTCAAGATGCTATCTCAAAACAACAAACAAAACTCAAAAAAGAGAGAGTGGAGGGGAGTCTGAGTTATTAGAGTTGGTAGAGGCCATATGAAAGTAGAGTCTGGGCTGGGACAAGGACTAGAGTGCCTCACTGCGTCAATAAGGTTAACAGAATAAACTGACCAACATAACCAGAAAAATCATTTATTAAGAGGACTCGGGTAAGGCATGGTGACTCAGGCTTGTAAGCCCAGCACTGAGAAGGCTGAGGAAGATTGTTACATGTTCAAGGCCAGCCTGGCCTACATAGAATGTTTCAGGCCAGCCTGGACTACAGAGTGAGCCTCTGTCTGAAAAAAAAAAAAAAAAAAGTGGGGGTTTCATGGCTGCAGGGCTAGAGAGGTGGCTCAACAGTTAAAGGATTTGATGCTTTCTTTTGCAGAGGACCTGGGTTTGGTTTCCAGCCACCATGCAGCAGCTCCCAACCAACTGTAACACCAGTTTCAGGGGACCTGATACCCTCTTCTGGTCTCCAAGGGTGCTAGACCCACATGTGGTACACATACACACAGCGAAAACACACATACACATTAAATAAATGAAGGAATAAATAAATGTAAGTCTTGGTGAGAAAGAAAGAAAGGAAAGGATGCCGGGCATGGTGGCGCACGCCTTTAATATCAGCACTTGGGAGGCAGACGCAGGCGGATCGCTGTGAGTTCGAGGCCAGCCTGGTCTACAAAGTGAGTCTAGGACAGCCAAGGCCATACAGAGAAACCGTGTCTCGAAAAAGCCAAAAGAAAAAAGAAAAAAAAGAAAGAAAGAAAGGAAAGGAAAAAAAGGAAGGAAGGAAGAAAAAGAAGTTGAAAACTGGCGGTCTCCAGCTAAGGGGATGCTCTGCCAATTGGCTGAGTCTCCAGAAATACAATGCATGGCAAGAATTTTTATTTGTTTCAAAGAATCTAAGCAATTGGAGGTAGTGGATAATTAGCTTGACTATAGTAAACACATATGTATATAAAAAATCATATTGTATGATATGCTGGTTAGGTTTTGTTTTGGTTTAGTCAATTTGACACAAGCTAAGATCATCTAGAAAGGAGGAACCTCAATTAAGAAAATGCCTTTATCAAATTGGCCTAGGGAGCATTTTCTTGATTAATGATTGATGTGGGGAAAAAAATGATTGATGTGGGAGGGCCCAGTCCACTGTGGACAGTGCTACCTTTGGGTAGTAGTCTTGGGTTATATAAAAAAAGAAACTAAGAAAAGGTAGGCGGTGGTGGCACATGCCTTTAATCCCAGCACTCAGGAGGCAGAGGCAGAGGCAGAGGCAGGTAGATCTCAGTGAGCTTGAGGCCAGCCTGGTCTACAGAACAGATTCCAAGACAGCCAGGGCTACACAGAGAAACCCTGCCTGTAAAAAATCCAAACAACAACAACAATAAAAAACAAAAAAAAATATTTTTTGTTGAGAGAGCCGTGAGGAGCAAGTTAGTAAGCAGCATTCCATGGTGTGTGCTTTAGTTCCTGCCTCTGGCTCTTGCCGTGAGTCCCTGCTCTGCCTTCCCTTCATTATAGATTATAGACTGTAAGCTGATATGAACACTTCCTCCACAAATTGGTTTTGGTCAGTGTCTTATCACAGCAATAGAAAACAAACTAGAACACTAGCTTTGACTATATATTATTTCTATTTCTCAATTATAGATTTGAGTTGACAGTTTTTTTTTCCTTTGTGGTGTTTACACAATTTTTCATAGTATAATTTTGCATCCTAATCATGCTCAGTGCTTTAAAAAAACCAAGTCAATATGATCATATATAACAACTTCTTCAAGCCTTTTAAGGAAGCTCAAGGGATTTTTGTTTGTGGAAAACAGTCTCCCACCCACCCAGCGACAGAGATAGTATCTGGGTCCTTTCACTTGGGAATCTTGTGCAGTAATTTTTTTAAAGATTTATTTATTTATTTATTATGTATACAGTATTCTGCCTGCATGTATGCCTCCATGCCAGAAAAGGGCACCAGATCTCACTATAGATGGTTGTGATCCACCATGTGATTGCTGGGAATTGAACTCAGGACCTCTGGAAGAGCTGCCTAAGCTCTGAGTCATCTCTCCAGCCCTTGCCCAGTTATTTTGATGAGAAGCCTGATCCTCCTGCCTCCACTTTCCAAGTGCTGGGATCACAGGTTTATGTCACCATGTCCACCTAGGAAGTTCAGTTCTCAGCTGAGTCTGCCATCCAATCATCGTCCTAAATATAGAACCAAATATGTACCTTCCTCTTCTCCCCCCGTGAAGAGCCCTTCAAATACAGATGCCCTTGCAACATTCTCTTAAAGCTAGAAGAAGGTTCAACTGTGAGGTCCACCTTCTGGTCTAATCAAGGAGGGATTTTGCAGAGGGTGTACTAATTGGATTCTGTTATTGTTGCTTTTTACAAGGGTTTCACGTAGCCCAGGCTGGCCTCCCACTTGCTCCGCAGCTGGTTTTATGCAGTGCTGAGGACTGAGCGCGTGAAGTCTAGCTAGTCAAGCACTCTACCACCCGAGCTGCGTCCCAGCTCCTAACTAGGATTCCTTTGACTGGAAATCCTGGAAATTCATCTTGAATGGCTTAAGCTCATCAAACAAGCAAAACCCAGAGGCTTTAAAAGGGGGAGGGTTGTTCACTTCCGTCTTTGTGAGACCCAGGGGGAGGCTGGCTTAGAGACTAGCGAGACCCATGTGCACACAGCCAGTCACCAAGAGCCTGCTCCCACCTCACCACTCTGCCTTTTCTGAGGCGGTTCCTCTCTCAGTTGAGTTCTGTCCTGATGTCATCAGCCTTCCTGGAAAGAGAGTGCCTTCCCAATGGTTCTAAGGAAAACTCCCATACTGAGTCTCCTGGCTGGGTTATTCCCCCCAATGCTGGCATTTACAGTGGTGTCAGCTATACAGGAACTCCTTGAGCTGAGGGTGGGGGCAGGGCAGTTTCCCAAAGGAAACCAGGGTGCTGATAGCAGAAATGGGAATTGCTAAAAAACCAGTCAGTGAAAAACAGACACAGGGAATGGGTGTCAGGAAACCCCCAAACTTCCTTCTGTGTCCCCCAGCTGGAAACTGCCATTTAACCTAGTTTGAAAACCATGTGATTTATAAAGCAACTGGAGTCTTTTCAGGAAGAGGTGAAGTAGAAGTGGCAGTTACCCTGGACTGATTTGGGTCCCCGCTTCCTCCTCTCTTGGCCTCAGCTTCAGAGACAGGATTTCCTGGAGTTGGCAACTGTTGCTGGAGGACTGGCTTCCACACACGTTCTGAGGCTCTGCTCAAGACCACGTGCTGCTCTGTGGGAGCTCAGCCCAGGGGGCTAAGAGGAGAAGGCACCAAATTGTGCCTAGAGCTTCACACTGAGACAGAATATGTTAGGGTCTTGGGTGCTGGTGGTAGGAGTCAAACGTGGATTCCAAAGACACAAGTCGGTGTCTCCATCCCTGACTGCAACAACTAGTGCTGAGGCTGGGGCTGAGAAGATGGCTCAGTCGACAAGGCAACTGCTATGCAAATGTGAGGAGCTGAATTTGAATTCCCAGAACCCACAAAATGCTGGGTGCTCTAGCAAAATTCTGTAATCCCAGTCAGTGTCTTAGTTAGGGTTTCTATTTCTGTGACAAAACACCGTGGCTAAAAAGCAAGTTGGGAGGAAAGGGTTTATTCAGCTTACACTTCCACACTGCTGTTCATCCCTGAAGAAAGTCAAATAGGGCAAGAGCTGATGCAGAGGCCATGGAGGAGTGCTGCTTACTGGCTTGCTTCCCATGGCTTGCTCATCCTCCTTTCTTATAAAACCAAGGACCACCAGCCCAGGGATAGCACCACCTACTGAAGACTGGGCCCTCCCCCATTGATCACTAATTGAGAAAATGCCTTACAGCTGGATCTCATGGAGGCATTTTCTCAGTTGAGGATCCTTCTTCTCTGATGACTCTAGCTTGTGTCAAGTTGACACACAAAACCAGCCAGTACACTCAGTACTCCCACAGGAGAGATGGGAGGTAGAGACAGAGGGATTCCTGGAGGCTTCTGCCAATCAGCCCATATGCAGCAGAGCACAAGGGAGAGAGAGCAAGCAAGACCCTTCAAACAAGGTGGAAGCCAGTGACTGATCCCAAGGTTGTTTTTTTGACTTCAACATTCATGTGGTAGCACACGTCACACCATCACACAGACACACAAGCACACAAGAATGACCAGTGCCAGGAGAGGTAGGATTCATGTAACTCAGAGATATCAAAAAGGAGAAACTTGTCATCCTCACTGCCCCATACACACACACACACACACACACACACAGAAAGAGTATAAGATTAAAGAGACTTGAGCGCTGAGCCCTGAGCCTGGGAACATTATGTATTCAGCTCCAGCAAGAATTAGAGCAAGATCCATGGATACAATCGATAGGGAAGACTTCCTGAAGAAAACTCTGACTTCCATGGAAACTGGATTCCTCATACAAGGATGTCTTTCATCCCCTACCATCCCACCTGGCTCTGTGTTCCCAGAAAGCTGACTTCTATAGATTCCTGCTTCGATTGGGGTCTGGCTAACGGAAATGTTCTTAAATCAGGACTGTTTTTCAGGATGACAATAACTGAAGGAGTGAGTTTTGCAAAACAAAAAGAGGCAGCCTGAAGAAGCCAGGCATTGGAAAGGGGGAGGCAGGGGGATTAAAAGCTCAAGGCCAGCCTAGGCTACATGAGATCTTGTCTCAAATTAAGTAAGCAATGAACCAAAAGGAGAAAGAAGGGAAGGAGGGAGGGAGGGAAGGAAGGGAGAGAGAGAGAGAGAGAGAGAGAGAGAGAGAGAGAGAGAGAGAGAGAGAGATACAGTTACAGTTAAAGCACTCTCCAGGATGAAGCAAGAAGATTGTGAGTTCGAGCCAGCCAGGGCTACACAGCGAGACTATCTCAAGTAAAAGAAAAACAATGGAGGCTTGAGAGACAGCTGAGCAGTTAAGGGGCATACTGTTCTTCCAGGGGACCAGAGTTTGTTTTCCAGCATCTACATCAGGAGACTCACCTGTAACTACAGCTCCAGAGAGTTCTGATCCTCCTCGTAAACACACACACACACACACACACACACACACACACACACACACACTTTAAAAATAATTAAAAATACCTATTTAAAACAACAACAAAGCCAAAGTGGTTCTTCAAGCCTCAACCCTGCCTTTCTTAGACTAGAGTTTTGAAGAATTAGAGGGTAAAGAACCAGGGTGGTCCGAGGTATGGGAAAAGATGGCTGTGGGGGGAGTGCAACAAAGTGAAGTAATCAGTGGTGTGCCTGTGTGTAATCAGCCTTCAGGGCTCCTCAGAAAATGGCAGTGTTGGCATGTTTGGAGGGTGGAGTTTTGGGCCCTCTGAAGTCAAAACCATCAGACACAGAGGCTCACGTGAAGGGTGGATAGGTTCCACCAGTTTGAGATTATCTCTAAATTTTTGAAAAACAACTTGGGCAAACATTACCACCATGAGCCATATGTAAGAGGTGTTATCTAGAACCAAGCTAGCTGGGAATGTGCCACTCGCTAATCGATGTGACCTCTGAAATAGGTGACAAAAACACGTCAGTAAAAGTAAGTAAAGCCAGAGGGTTGACTCAGAATCTCCCTCAGCTCCTGAAAGGCCGAGCTGGTGAAGAGGGGAGGAGAGTGACATGAGGGTATTTATTCCCTGACCCTCTCCTTGGGGTGCTGCCTTGGTCTTGCTTTGTTCCTCAAGGGTAGGGATAAAGATAGAGCAAAGATTGAGGGAATGGCCAACCAATGACTGGCCCAACTTGAGACCCACTATTAATGAGACTCTGTTATGCTTGCACCTAGCATAACTGCCTTCTGAGAGGCTTCATCCAGCAACTGATGGAAACAGATGCAGAGACCCACAAGCAAACAATAGGCTGAACTCAGGGAGTTTTGTGGACGAGTAAGAGGAAGGATTGAGGGGTCAAAGACGCCACAAGAAGACATACAGAATCAACTAATTTGGGCCCCTGGGGGCTCACAGAGACTGGACCTAGGCCCCCTGCACATATGTAGCAGATGTGCAGCCTGGTCTTCATATGGGTCCCCCAACAATTGGAGTCGGGGGGGCCCCTTTATGACTCTGTTGCCTGACTTTGGATCTCTTGCCCCTAGCTGGGCTGCCTTGTCTGGCCTCAGTGGGGGCAGATGAGCTGTGACTGGATGTGCCAAGATGGGTTGGTACCCATGGCCTCTGCACCCCCCTCCTTCTCTGAGAAAAAAAGGGAAGGGAAGGGGAAGGGGTAAGTAAGAGTAGGCCTGGGAGGAGAGAAGGGAGGGGGATTTGGTCCGGTTGTAAAGTGATTAAATAAATAAATTGTAAAAAATATTTGAGGGGGAAAAGTCATCAATCCTCAAAACACTTCTCAGAGATCTTTCTCATTCTTGATAGTTGTTCTCTCTGGTAACTGTTCACTCTCCTTGCCTGTTCAGGTCTACATGTAGTAACAACTTTGGCACCATAAGCTCCAGGTTCTACACTTAAGAGTTCTCTACAAGGAAAGTTCAGGACAGCCAAGGCTACACAGAGAAACCTTGTCTCAAAAAACCAAAAAAAAAAAAAAAAAAAAAAAAAAATATATATATATATATATATATATATTTATATTAATATAATATATATATTATATTTAAAAATATATATATATATTAAGCTCCTTCACATATAAAACTTCTGTATATTTTCCTGTGTTTCTTGTTGGGCTAGTGGATGATTCTGTCCCCCAAATTCTCTGTGTTGGCTAAAATAACTTAGAAGAGGCAGAAGGAGGCGGGGGGGAGTCAAAGAAAGAATAAAAAGAGTTACAAGCCAGAGGGGGTACAGCCATGGGGGCATGCAGGCAGGAGGCCAGCAGTGCCCAGTAGCACTGGCTAGATTATTCACAGCTAATCCAAAGCCCTAGGTTTGTGCCCTTCCCTGGGTAGAGTTCAGCAGTCAAAAAGATTGACACTTGCTAGAGTGCCCCTGTCTCCCAGGCTGCTCTGATGAAGGACAAACCAGGGCCAGTGAGATGGCTCACAGGTAAAGCATTCATCTCATGAGGCTGGTGATCTGAGCTTGATTTTGGGCTCCACGGTGAAAGAGAGAGCTGATGTCGCTAGCCTACATACACAACCTCTCATATACAGTGATAATAAGTAAAATTGTTTTTCACTGAAGGACAAACTAAAGAAACGACTCATCTTGTAGATTTCTAGGACCCTCTGGGTCCTTCTATTTCCCTGTCTCCTATATTTCTCTTACCTAGAGTCTCAGTAGGATGTCCTCACATCTATCCCAATCTCCTGGTAAGTGAAGATTTTCATGGGACATGCCTTTTGGGCTAGTGCCCAATTATGAGTGAGGATATACCATGTGAGTCTTTCTGCTTCTGGGTTAACTCACTCATTGGGTGGATCGGGGCCCAAGGGGGTCTGCTCAAACTATTGCACTAAGGACAATACAAGTAGTAAACAGCGAACCCCTACTCTGATCTACCCAATGGACAGGACATTTTCCACAGTTATGTGGAGAGCGGGGACTGACTCTGACGTGAACTCTGGTGCTCCATATTTGACCACCTCCCCTTGGTGGGGAGACCTGATGGCACTCAAAGAAAGAATAAACAGGCCACCAAGATGAGACTTGATAGCCTATGACCATGTAGTGGGGGAGGAGTCCCCCCTTGGTCAGACCTAGGGGAGGGGAATAGGGTAAAAGCGGGAGGTAGGGAGGAATGGGAGGATACAAGTGATGGGATAACAATTGAGTTGTAATCTGAATAAATTAATAAAATAAAAAAATGAATGAAAAGTTAAAAAAAAGAAAAGAAAAGAATTTGACCTGTTAGAACATCATGCATTGGCCCTCCTGAGAGGTAGTAAGAAGGCAGAGGAAGTAAGAGAAAGATCCAGGCCCAAATTTTCCACAGAAACATCCTACCAGCTCACTGGCCTTTTAATACCAGTACATCTACATTTTAACAGAGGAGGATTGCAAATGGTCCAGCATTCCTGTTTCTCATTGGCACCAAGGTGAGGCAGTTGGGGAAGAGAAGCTTTCAAGAGGCCCCTTCAGAAAGAGGCTAGAAGGGGGAGCTGTCTACAGGAAGCGGGGAGGGATTCTCCCAGGAGTCACTTACAGAACCACACTGCTGCAGCTGCCTGCTCTGCTCCTCTGGAACAACCGAAGCAGACCTTTGTACAAAGGGCCCCCCAAGGGTGTTTAGAGGCCAGAGAGTTCTGAAAATAGGTGGACTCTAGAGGTGACTATGTGAACAAACTTGTCGCTTTGTCAGGTCCAGGGTATGATGGGAGGAAATAAGGAACACGCCTTCCCATTTTCCATACTCCCCAATGGCTTCATATAAAAGCTTTGGGGCTTATAAGAAGGTTAGAAACCAGGGAGCTAGTTCACAGCCGCTGAGCCAAGCAGCGTGGCCCAAACTTAGAGGAGACACTAGGGAACAAGAGGACAGACTGCCATTACTGGAGGGACACTTGGCAAGGTGTGGGAGGTCAAGGTAGAAACAAAGAGCCCCAAAGAATCATACATATCACCTCTATGGAGGTGGGATCAAGACCCAGGGGAGACTCACAGTTCTCCTATCTCGGCCTCCCAACTGCTAGGATTATAGGCATGAGCTCACATGAAGGTGAAGTTATAAACTGGGCCAAGGATCAGGAAGTTACATAACTTTTACCTCTAAAAAACTGGGGGAGAGCCAGACAGTGGTGGCACAGGCCTTTTAATCTCAATATTCGGGAGGCAGAGGCAGGCAGCTTTCTGTGAGTCTGAGGCCAGCCTGGTTTACAGAGTGAGTTTCAAGGCAGCTGAAGCTACACATAGAAACTATCTCAAAAAAACAAAGAACCAAGTTGGGCAGGGTGGCACACACCTGTAATCCCAGCACTCAGGAGGCAGAAGCAGGCAGATCACTATGAGTTCGAGGCCAGCCTGATCTACAATGCGAGTCCAGGACAACCAAGGCTACACAAAGAAACCCTGTCTCAAAAAACCAACAAAATAAAACAAAAAATGGGGGAGAGAGAATAACAGAGTGACTTGAGAGAAACAACACACATAACACACACACACACACACACACACACACACACACCATGGCATGAGCACCACAATAGCACCATACAGCAAACACGGACACACACTAATAAATAAAGTAACCCTGAGTGGGCTGAGTACACCCAAGACAACCCCAGATACCTAAGCCTGAGGCACCACTAAGATGAACAAATAAGTCATAGAGAGATGGAAGAGAAAGAGAAGCAGAACTGTGCATGCATAATGAAAAGAGGCAGAACTGGAGACTCAGAGTCATGAGGGACAGCCTGATATGACCAGCTGGTGATGCTACCTAAGGCTGTGGTAAGGTCCTGGCCTGTGCTACCACTGATGGCCATATCTAGGTCCGTGACCCTGCATGGGGGGTAGAGGGGGTGGGGAGAAGGTCTGTTACCGCCAAGAGCTGTGCACAAGTCTCTGGCTTGGGCTGCTGCATAGAGTCATGTTGATGTCTGAGGGCTCTGCAGAGCTGACCCACCCCTCACTGGCTGCAGCAGTGGAGAGAGCTGGCCTAATCCCTCATCTGGGAAGTGCAGTAGAGCTAGCCCTAGTTATGGGCGGGGGGGGGGGGCAGGAGAGGGGGCGGTTAGGTGAGTGTGCCCCGAGGCTGTGAATGCAGGAAAGCTGGCCACGATGACTTGAGCATGTGAAATCTGTCAGGCTAACTAGTCAGCTACCACTTAGGCCCAGAGCCAGGGCTTTGAGTTGGCCCACCTTAACATCTATCCCGTCTATGAACTGCTAGAACACATGAAGAGGCTGATCCTTCAGGACCAAAGCGGCAAGATCTCCAAGGGCAATAACAGCAGATCCCAGAGGAGTCCCAGTGAGGAGCCAGTACCGACGGTGTAGCAGAAGCCAGAGGCCTCATTGCAATGATCATCTGCAAGAAAAGCTATTGGGGCAAAAGGATATACTGTGTGACACATCACAGCTTCCACGGTGAGATTGTTTGTTTGTTTGTTTGTCTGTTTGTTTTCTTTTGGGGAGAGGTTGCAAGAGCAGATATGGAGGGATGGGGAGATGAGTGTGACTGGGGTGCATTTATAAAGAATCAATAAAAAGTTAAAAATAATAATAAGGTAAAAAGTAAAGTCACTGGGCATGGTGCTGCAGTGTCTTTTATCCCAGCCCTCTAGAGACAGAGGCAGGCAGGTCTCTGAGTTTGATCTGCATAGCAAAACTCCAAGCCAACAGGGCTGCATAGCGAGATCCTGTCTCAATCAATAAATCAAAGTCATAATGGTGGTTCAGAGTAGCAGAGCAGAGTCAAATACACTACTGTAAGAAAAAAAAGCGAAGAAGGAAGGAGGAAGGGCTGAGACCCTTCAAACAGAGCTAGGGGCCTGAAGCCTGGGCAAGGATCAAAATAGAGAGAAAATGAGACTTGGCACTTTTAGAGGAAAAGACTTGTCTGGTGAAGATTTCCTGGAGAGAAATTGTAAAAGTGGAGGAAGCCACACACACACACACACACACACACACACACACACACACACACACACACACACACACACAATCCTAGCAAGTGGGGAGCAGAAGCAGACAGGTCTCTGTGAGTTCAAAGCCAGCCAGTTCTAGGCCAGCTGAAGCTCCCTAGTGAAAGCCTGAGGTTTTAAATAAATAAATAAATAAACAAACAAATAAATAAATAAATCAGTTTTGGGATGGGGTAGCTCAGTTGGTGTCACACTTTCCCAGGATGCAGAAACTTCTAGCACTAAAGAACCGGGTGTGGGAATCCATGCTTAAGATCTCAGCGCTGGGAAGGTAGAGACAGGAGGACCCAGCCCGAGCCCTGACTAAATAGTGAGTTCAAGGCCATTCTGGGCTACAGGGGACCCTTGCTTGGAAAAAAAACAAAAACAAAAACAAAAAAATAGCATTTGGATTGGAGTATGTTAGGTAATACTTGTAATCTCAGCACTTGGAGGGCAGATGCAAGGAGGATTGCTGCAAGTTTGAGGCTAGCCTGGTCTACATAATAGTTGCAGACTACACTGGGCTATATAGCTTGACTCCAAAGAAGTCAGTTCCTCCTGTCACAGAGCAGAGTGGGAGACGTCATGGCTGTGTGACATGACCTGGCCTGGACCCTGGGTCAGAAAGAAGACATGACTGTAAAGTGTGGAGTTTAGTTAGCAGTCGTTAGTAGTCAGTGCAAGCGTCAGTGCAAGCGTCTCAGTGGGGAGTACAGACAACCGTAACTAAAGGGCTTAACAATGAAGGATGCCGGGCGAGAAATATGAAGATCCATCTTTGCTACTTTTCTAGACAATACTGCTGCTTCAAAACATCTACATCTCCTCAGTCCCTGCAACAGACCCGCTTTTACTGCATGGAAAAGCATACATTTGGATTTACATCTATAAAAAAAAAAGTGGTCATTTGTCCCCAGGTGTTTTGGTGACACTAGTATAGTGCAAAGGCGGTGAACAGAAGGCTTTTTTGTTGTTGTTGTTGCTGTTTGTTTGTTTTGTTTGTTTGTTTGTTTTGAAACAGGGTTTCTCTGTGTAGCCTTGGCTGTCCTGGACTCACTTTGTAGACCAGGATGACCTCAAGCTCACAGTGATCCGCCTGTCTCTGCCTCCCTGAGTGCTGGGACTAAAGGCGTGCACCACCATGGTTGGCAAGTCTCCACTCTTAACTCCTCCAGAATCCTGTGTGGATGTGGCAATGTCTGTGATGTGCCTCACAGGGAGTTCAGCATTTGTCAGTCACCCAGTAGAGGACAGTGGCCTTTACCCTTTCCATGGCTGGAGCTTGTTGAGTAAAGGTCACTTTGGTGTTCCATCGCCAGTGCCCTTCAGAGACAAGGAAAGTACCTCAGGAGGGGGAACCAGACAGGCCTGGCCCTGAAGCTGAACACCTAGGTATCCCACCATCCACAGGCATCTATCTGCCTATATGCTGGGGCCCAGGAGTCACATAGGGATCAGCTTTGGGGAGAAACAAAAGAACCAGGGACTCTCAAGGCTTTATCCATAGATTTGTGGCCCTGCTCCCCTCAGATTCTGCTCTGGACAAACATTAGCATTTCATCCCTGGAGCCAAGGACTGCTCACCCTGAGGCCTCTTTGTTTTCTTTGGAAGGAGGTCCCTGCTACAGCCCTTATGGGTCAGAGCTGGAAAGACTCAAAACAGGGCAGAGATTGAAGGAACTTTTTTTCCCCCCCGAGACAGGGTTTCTCTATGTAGACCAGGCTGGTGAAGGAACTTTTTAACCTGTCTGTATTGTGCCAAGTCCTAAAACAGGCCCTGGGGCTCAAACTGACTCATCCCCTCCCTCTAGGGACACTTGTGTGCTGATGAGTGTATAGACTTCTATGGACCATGGGCTCAGCTCGAGAGTGACCAAAGGAACCCCCCCTGCCCTCAACTACACCTTCCTAGCCTCTTTCCTTATTTCCTGATAGACGGGGCAGCTTTGAGTTCTGTGACTGGCTGCATCTCCAAGAGGAGACTAAAGCCTAGATGAGGCTGTCCCTGACAGAAGTCAAGCAGGCTAAACCAGGTTTGTCACTTGAGTAGCCCTCTCTCTGGTAGAAGGCTGTGGCTGGGTACAGCCTTGGGGTGATGCTTTTAAGGGCCTGGTTTGTTAGTCTGTCATTCCCTGCCCTGCCTGATGACCTCTGGTGTATACATAAGGGAGTAACATTGCAAACCTGTCCTTTGCCAAGTGGGCAAGCCCAGACCTACCCAGCAGGACCCTCTTCTCACCTCATATACCAGAGCGCAGGCTGTCCCACGCTCTGGCTACTTCTCCAAGGACAAGCAACATGTTAAAAATTCTCCATGTGCGTCATTCAACCTGCATTGTGTGTTTCTGCAGAGCTTCTAGAAAAGGGGCTGTCTCAGAGGCAGGAGGATGAGTGCATAGGCCCACAGTACTCACCATTGCTCAGGGAACTCCTCTGACAAGTATCATTTTTTAGGGGGTAGGGAGAAACAGGATCTCACCATGTAGTTCTGGCTGGCCTGGAACTCATGTACGACCCACGCTAGACCTCTCCCAAGTGCTATCCCCAAGTACCCAGTGTTTTATTGTGAAGTGAGCGAGAAGGCGTCAAGATGGTCCCTAGTGGAGGAAACCCTAAGATTTCCAAGGAGAAGCTTCTAGAGAGACTCTAAGATACTTGGTGCCAAGAAGAGAGCAACTGGGTAGCAGTGTCGTGGGCTCTTTGGTCTTAGATAAGACAGGAAGGAGGGACTGTGAGGTTGGAGGTTAGATGCTCTAACAGGGTGAGTGTGAGAGCAAGTAGATGGGAGCCCAGACTCAGGAGAACTACCTGGGAATATGGGATGCTATCGGAACCGTGGAGCCCAGATCATCAGAGCCAGGGGGACTTCAAAGGCTACTGCAATGTTGTGGATGGAAAGATTGAAGTCTCGAAGGGAGAGGGGCATGTCTTAGGTCATTCAGTGCATCAATAGCAGGGTCCAGCTTCAAGCTGGGGGCCTGTCTTTCAAGATAGACTATTTCTTTTTTTTTTTTTTTTTTTCAAGACGATAGACCATTTCTCTGCCATGCTCAGGCAAGATAAGCCCAGCCAGCCAGCATCTTCTTTGCAGCTGGGGGATGGCTTTTTGGGGGGTGGGGGTCGGGGCGGGGCTTGCTTCCTATCGCTGTGATGACACAATGACCGAACCAAATTGAAGAGGAAAGACTTGCTCCAGCTTATAGTCTCTAGTCTGCCATGAAGGCAAACCAGGGCCGGAACTCAATGGAAGGAACCGGGAGGCAGGAACTGAATCAAAGGTCGTGGAGGACCGTTGTGTACTGTTTGCTCCACACAGCTTGTCCTGCCTTCTTTACTTTTGTACTTGTTGTTTCGTCTTGTTTGAGGCAGGGGCTCTCTATGTAGCTCTGGCTATGCTGGAACTCACTATGGAGTCCTGGAACTCACAGATAGCCTTGCGCCTGGCCTCTTGAGTACTGGGGACTAAAGGCATCTGCCACCCACCTATTCAGGAGTGCCACTCACTGCCTGCAGGAGAGTAGGTCTTCCCACATCAATCATTAATCTAGAAAAATGCCCTACAGATTACCCAGAGTTTACAGATAACTATATCTAGCTTATGTCATGTTGACCAAAAAAAAAAAAAAAAAAAACCTAACCAAGACCATCTGGTTCCTTTGCCTCATATTTCACATAACAAAACGAACAGCAGAAAGGTGCTGAACTTGCCAGAGGACTCAGTCATAGAGCCACAAAACCATCCACCAGATCTAAGTGTCCAGGCCCTTCGGCCCAGAGCAGATCCCGGTGTCCCTGTTTCCTGCGGAGAGGAAAGAGCAGTTCCATTTACTGACTCCCTGTTATGCAACACACGGTTGACACATTCTTTCTTATCTAAATAACAGCCTCAAAGGCAAAGGGTTTTGACCACATTAACAAATCAGAGAAAAGAGGCTCAGAGAGGCAAAGCATCTTGCTCTTGGCCACACAGCAGAATAGAGACTCAAAGCCCGTGTCCATCCACTTCTCAAACCTGTGCCCTTCTCTTTTCTCAAACTGTGTTGGGTTTGAGCCCCAGAGTTGGCAATGTAAAGATCTGTGGAGAGAGGAAGCCAGGGCAAACTCCAGCTCCAGGCTCCAGCTGTCAACTTATGCCAACAACAAAGATCAACAGAAGTGACCTTGGAACAGCAGGCTGGTACCTCCCACTGACAGTCACTTCCCGCCCCCCCTAATGTACATTGATCCTCACCTGGCAATAAAGCCACGAAGAACAAACAGCTTGTAGCCAGCCTCCTGGCTTGCTGACATCCAGTAGTTTCTTCAGGGTAGGCACTCTCGGCTGAAACTTCAGCTTTGAAGACTGACTTAAGATATTGGACTTTGGACTGGCACCGTGGCTCGGAAGATAAAGGTGGTGTCATCAAGCCGGATGATCTGCGTTTGACCTAGGACCCACACGATGGAGGGAGAGAACTAGCTCCTGAAAATGGTCCTTTTGACTTCTACATGGACACAGTGACAAATGTGCACCCCTCTTACACAAATAAGCTCAATAAAAGAATTATAGAGACAGAGACGGGGGGGGAGGGGGGAGCGGAAGAGAGACTCTTCCTCTCCTAACATAGACAGTTTCTTGGACTTCTGGTCTACCCAACTACAGATTAAAATTATGTCCAAATTCTTGCCTGCTGGCTTCATCCTTTGCCTTTGCTGTCACACCCTTGCTGCTTAGCTCTAGGAGCAGTCCTCTGTGTGCCTGGCATTCTTACTCACACTGGAGATATCCCCACTGTTTCCATGGGGACCCAAAGTTGCTGTCCCCACAGCCCTAGAATTAATAAGCCACAGCCTTATTTATGCTGGAGGGATAATGACTATCTGACCTGCTTGGGGCCTGCTTACCTGGGCTGAGCCTGCAGTCCTGACATTCCTAAGAAATGGGACCAAAGTGCCAAAGAACAGCCAGCATGAGTCACCCCCTACATTCTAGGCCATATGCCTCTGCTATGCAGCCTGACACAGAATCCACATCTATGCACCTCATCATGTACCTGTCCTCTCAGATCTCAAGCCTTTTAAAACTCAACCCAAGTGCAGCATCTTGTATTTCTCTTTTAATTTCCTTCTTCTAACTAGTAGCAATTAGTGTTGGGCATGGTGGCTCATACCTTCAATACCAGCCCGTGGGAGGCCAGTGTATAACCATGAGCATTATCATGAGTTTTTGAGGCCAGCCTGGCTTATGTAATGAGGTCCAGGTCCAACAAACATTAGTTACTCACAGGGATATGATCAGTTTATTTGCAATCCTTACAAATGTCATCTCTTTTTGTGCTTAAGGAAGGTGTGCGCACGCGCACAGGTGTTGTTGCTGGGGGCAGTGGTGGTGGTGGGGTTTTTTGTTTTGTTTTGTTTTGTTTGAGATAGGGTTTCTCTGTGTAGCCCTGGCTGTGCTGGATTCACTTTGTAGACCAGGCTGGCCTTGAACTCACAGCGATCTGCCTGCCTCTGCCTCCACTAATGGCAGGTACCACCATGCCCGGCCATGGTGGTGATTTTTTTGAGAGAGAGTTTCTCTGTGTGTAGCCCTGGTGTCCTGGAACTCTTTCTATAGACCAGGCTGGCCTCGAACTTGCAGCGATCTGCCTGCATCTGCCTCCTGAGTGCTGCAATTAAAAGCATTTTCTTTTTGAGATCACCATATCCAATTTTAATGGTGTTGGTTAAAGAGCTTTATGAGTGCTAGACAGGCACTGTATCAACTGAGCTTCAACCCCAGACCCCCTCCATGCTTAAGACAGTGATGGCTGATGTGAAGGGTCCTTTGGGGAGCCTGGCAATGGCAGGGTCCCCAACATCAACTTTTCAGATGACCATGAATAATTCAAGGTTCAGAGACGGGAACGTTGGGTGCAGTCCACATGCTACTCTGGAGGACTTCCTGTCTGCTGATTGAGAGGCAATTCAGAGCCCAGGGCCCTCACTGCGCCAGCCCAGGAGGATGCTACAAACCGTCTGGCCCGGTTTGGATCGATGTTTCCTGAGGCAGAGAGTATGCCAGACACTTAAAACACCCTCTCAGCATCTTTGTTCCTCAAATGAAAATTACCAACTCTATTGGCAGAGGGGGAAACTGAGGCTCATTCAGAAGCCAAGCCTCTCAGAGATGGGCTTCAGGAATCTTTAGCAAAGTCATTGCAGGTCTGTCCTGTGGTCTGTCCTGAGCTCCCTTAGGCAGTTTTGAAGAGGGAACCTCCCAGGACTGGACGCCTGTCTTGTTACAAAGACGGGCCTTTAAAGTTTAGGTGAGGTTGTTCAGCCAGGATTTCAGGAAGGCTGACAGAGGAGAGTAAGGCACTGGACCCCGGCTGTAAGCCTCATAACCGCTGGACTTGAAGCGAAGCCCTGGCTCCTGTCTGGGCCCAGGGAGGGTTGTTTAGGAGCTGAGCCTGGCTGCAGATCAGAAAACAGGGCCCACCCTGGCCCAGAAGCTGGGCTTGCGGGCGAGTCCAAGCTAAACCGCTACACAAGGGTCCATTGTGGTCTCTCCACTCGGCCCTGGGCTCTGCCAGCCCTTCCGGCTCCCGGAAAGTGTTTTCCTTCTGACAACTCCCAGGGCAGCCCGCCCTTGACTAAGATGTTGACTGGCCACACCTCCTGCTTCTCCTACCCAGTGGGGATTCTGGACCCCAGAGCGCTGGGGCCAGCCTGTTTGTCACACACAAGGTCCCTAAAGCTTGGGCACACCGGGCCAGAATCAGAATCAGAACCTTGCACTTCATAGCCATGTTTTCCAACAGGAGGCAAAAGAGTTTGGGCCAGAGAGAGGCGAGGCTATCTCCTCACACAGACTTAGGTGGCGATCTGAAAGGAAAAATGATATTCATAACTTTTCTGGGAGAGTTGGGTCCTCCCAGAAACAGCAGGACTAGCCTGTGGGTTCCCCATTTCTCCCTTCATCCAACCTTCGCACGCTGCTGTAAAATCAGGCACAGGGAGCTGATAGCTCAGTGGGTAGCAGTTTTTGCTGCAAAGACTGACAACCTGAGTTCAATCCCTAGGACCCAAAAGGTGGAAGGAGGCCACGGATGCATTGAGAGATGGTGTGAGGACAAGCAGGATTGGAATTTGAGGTTTCAAGCCAGAGGCTTCGGGGTCTGGGTTTCCTTGACTTTTACCCTGGCGGACAGCGCCACCTAGGGCCCAATCCGTGGAACTTGACTCGCTCTGGAGATCCCACTACACTTTGAATTCTCTAAGGGTTTAGCAGGGCAGGGCTGGGATAAAGATAGTATTCCCATGCAGGCAGGCTGTAGGCACAACAGTAGGGGAGCCTTGAGGATGAGAAGGCCTCGAGGAATGAGGAATGATTTGATGGGGACCTGCAGGGTGGAGGCCACGGGTTTGGAGTTGGGCCTTTGAAGAATGACAGCAAATTGCCCTGAAAGAACAGAGAGGGTCCTCTAAGTTCAGGAACAGGCTGCAAAAACCCTGGAGAGCCTAAAGCGTTGGTATGTGCCAGTTACTACAGCATTCGGTAGGTAGAGGAAGGAGAATAAGGAGGTCAAGTTTATCCTTGGCTACATAGCAAGTTCGAGGTCAGCCTAAGCCACATGAGACCCTGTCGAAGACTCCATGGGTGAGAACACTGGACAAACATGAAGTCCTAAGTTCACGTCCCATCACTATATTAAAATAAATAAATAAATAAATAAATAAATAAAAGGTCTCCGTTGCTGTGATGAAACACCCTGACTAAAAGCAACTTGGGGAAGAAAAGGATTTATTTTTCCTTACAGCTTACATAATATCATTGAAAGGAAGTTGGGACAGGAACTTGAAGGCAGGAACTAAAGCAGGGACCATAAAGAAATGTTGTTTCCTTTTAACCCCAGCACTCGGGAGGCAGAGGCAGGTGGATCTCTATGAGTTCAAGGCCAGCCTGATCTACAGAGCAAGTTCCAGGACAGCCAGAGCTGTTACACAGAGAAACCCTGTCTTGAAAAACCAAAAAGAAAAAAAAGAAAGAAAAAGAAATGTTGTTTCTGGGCTTGCTCAGCCTGCTTTCCTATACCACCAATGCTCATCTGCCCATAAGTAGCACTGACCCAGTGGGCTGAGGCCTCCCATACCAATCACTAATTGCTTACAAACATTAGGATGGAGTCATTTTCTCAAGTGAAATTCCTCTTTGCAGGTAACTCCAGCTTGCACCAAGTTGACAAAAAAAAAAAAAAAAAAAAAAAAGAATTTGGACAGCCTGTTACCCAATGTTCTGGGAGAAGGAGGCAAAGGGATCCCCGTGCTTTCTGATCAGTGAGAGGCCTTGTCTGGAGGGACTAAGGACTTTCTCCTGTATTCTTCTCTGGCCTCTCTGAAAGTGCAAAGACACATACACCCATGCCCATACATGCAAGTATACCACATTGACACCCCACACTCACACAGACACTCAAACACACGCATTCTTTGAGCATGGAGAGGGGATTGTGAGTGTAAACCTGGCTGCTTTGATTTTACTTTTGTATCTGTGGTGCTAAGAATCAAATCTCTCTACCAAGAGCTCCTCCCCTTCCTTCTTTTAAAATGAAAACAGTGGCTTTCTTTTTTTTTTCCTCCAACAAAACTAGCATTTAGACTTTTTAAATGTTATGTGTGTATGTACTTGCTTGCCTGTATGTACACAATGTACTTACAGATGCCCTTAGAGGCCAAGAGAGCGTGGGTCCTGTGCAAGAGTAGCTGATGCCTGGTGCTGGGAGTGGTGGCGCATGTCTCTAAGCCCAGCACTCGGGAGGCAGAGGCAGGCAGATCACTGTGAGTTTGAGGCCAGCCTGGTCTACAAAAGCGAGTCTAGGACAGCCAAGGCTACACAGAGAGACCCTGTCTTGAAAAACAAAACAAAACAAAACAAAAAAAAGAGTAGCAAATGCCTTTATCCACTAAATCATCTCTCCAACTCCATACATTAGCATTTTTCACCTTTCATTTTCCTCTGTTCATAGAACAAAATGTATAAAAATAGGGGAAATTATATATACATTTAAAAAATTGATCTGTAACCCTGCCCCTTAATTTCCCACTGTTGGTTTTTTGGTGTTAACCATCCATCTGCATTTTCAGTTCTGCATTCACGGACTCAGCCTACCCCTTATCTCAATGCTCAAAACGCAGACGCTTCTGTACATCCACAGACATTTTCTTCCTGCTATTATTCCCTAGACAGTGCAGCATGGCAGATATTTACATAGAATTTACATTGCATTAGCGATCACGCCTAATCTGGAGATGGTTTACGTTCTGCAGTGGAGTGTGCACAGCTGCGTGCACATACTATGGCAGTCCTTAGAAGGGACTTGAACAGCTACCAGTATCAGTACCTAGAACTAGTGCCCCGAGTACCCTGAGGATTGATTGTTTGTTTTTAATTTGGAGAAAGCACAGCAGGTGCAGGCACTTGCCAGCAGGGCTGACAACCTGAGCTGTTGTTTCAAGGGAGGGTCTTGCTAATTGTTCAGAGTGGCCATGAAGCCATTCTGTACTCCTTGGTAGTTGGGATGACAGGTCTGGTTTGCTTGTCTGCTTGTTTGCACCTGGGTCTTGATAAGGCCAGGCTGCTTGCCTAGCGTGCATAAGGCCCAGGATTCCAGCCCTGACTACTCTGTGCTATTAACCCCAGCATCTGGGGAGTGGAGTAGAATCAGAAGCTTGGGGTCACCTTGAGGTACCTAAGGCCTTGTCTGAAAGTAACTACACGAGTACATATCCTAGGCTCAGTCAATTCTCTTGTCTCTGCCTTCCAGCAGCTGGGACAATAGGCGTGTCCTGTCACGTCTGGCTACCGCTGCTTTTAGAATCTTTACAGTCATCCCTACAGTCAACTTTAGACCATTGTTAGAACCTCATTTTTAAAAAGCCTATACCCTTTAAAAATCACTTCCTATCCTTGCTTCCTTGCCCTCTGTGCCTCATCCCTATCAATCACAAATCTATTTGCTGTCTAGACAGATTTGCCTATTCTGAACGTTTCGTGTAAATGGGATCTTTTGTGACCCTTTCTTATGTTCTTAGGAGTCACCTATTTCCTACCATATATCAATACCTCATTCCCCTTTCAGGACATATGATATTCTATTGCTTGGATATGCCACATGCTGTTCAGCTCTTCATTAGTGCATGGATGTTTGAGTTATGCCTGCTTTTTTTTTTTTTTTATTACTATTATAAGTAACGCCACTAGAAACATTGGTGTTCTTGGGGCTGGAGAAATAAGTCAGCAGCCAAGAGCAAGTAGTGCTCTTCCAAGGGAACTGAGGTCAGTTCCCAGCACTGACATCTGGCATCTCACAAACACCTGTGACTCTAGTTCCAGAAGACCCAACTCCTTCTTCTGGAATCCATGGGCGCGCGCGCACGCGCACACACACACACACACACACACACACACACACACACACACACAATTATAAAGAAAATACATCTGTAAAAAAGAAAGACTGGTGTTCTATTTGGGGGGGGCGAGTGAGACTCTCTTTTTAAATATTTATTTTATTTATATTTATGTGTATATATCTGTGTAAACATATGCCACGTGTGTGTAAGCATCTGTTGTATGTTCATGGATGCCCTTGGAGGCAGCTGGAGTTACAGGCAGCTGTGAGCTGCCGGACTTGGACAAGCCATCTGGAGGAGCAACAGGCGTAGCTAACTGCTGAACCACCTCCCCCACCCCAGCATTATCTATCTTTTTATTTCTGCTGAGGATGTAGCATAACCAAGCTGGCCTTGACTTGTGATCCTCCTAGGAGGGAAACTGTTCAGGTTTACAGTCACTCTATGTTAACTGAGGCACTCCTGGATTTCCCCCTCCCCACCCCCCTCAAAATATTGTAACTGGACAATTTTACACACCAACCAGGAATCTATTAAGACTCTGATTTCTCCACTTCCTTCCTAACCTTAGCTGCTATGTGACTGTTTCATTGTGGCCATTCCGGGGGAAGGGGCACACAATGGAATCACAGCATGATTATTGTAGTTTTAATTGCATTTCCCATCTGGCTAACAGGAATCAAGCATCTTTTCACGTGTTTATTGTCCATTTGTCCATCCCCTTTGGAAAATGTCTCATCGGATGTTTTGCCCATTTAAACCTTACTTGCCATTCATTACTGAACCGCAATAGTTTTCACATAGTTTAGATATAAATCGTGAAGATACATGATTTGCAAATATTTCCTCCTTCTTTACGTTGTCTTTTATCTTGCCTGATGGCAGCCTCCTTCAGTTTGATAAAGGTCTGTTTTATCACTAGTGGATGGTGCATTTAGTGGTTAAATACATTGAAATGACATGCAGGCATTAGCATGATGGAAGCACAGCAACTGAGTAACCAATTTAACTAGAAACCAGCTAACAAGCAACTGTATAAATGCTTAAGATACACTTCTTGGAGGCTGGGGATGTGGCTCAGTCAGTACAGTGCTTACCTGGGATGTGTGAGGCCCTGAGGCCCAGCCCCAGCACTCGGGAGGCAGAAGCAGGGAGAACAGAGATTCGCCTTCATCCTTGGTTACAAAGTCAGTTCAAGGCCAGCCTATAGGCCTATGTAAGACCCTGAAGAAAAATCAAACAAAATAGATGCATCTTTTGTTTGAATCATCCTTATTTTATTACATTTGCTTATTTATTTATTTATTTATTTATTTATTTATTTATTGTGTGTGTGTGTGTGTGTGTGTGTGTGTGTGTAACATAGCACATGTATGGAGGTCAGAGGACAACTTAATGGGAGTCAGTTCACTTCATCATGTGAGTCCTGAAGACCGACTCAGGTCAGGCTTTGCAGCACACACCCATATCTACTGTGCATTCTTGGAATGTGTCAACCTTTGTCTTGACATTCTTGGGGGCAGGGCCAAGGCAGCTGGTCTCTTAGGAATATATTAAGGCCAAATATTTCACTACCCATTTCCAGATGGATTAAGCTTCCAGTTCCAGAGAAGGCCAGGTTTGTGGCCTCCAGCATCAAGGCTCTTCTCAACTACCAAAGCCGACTGTAAACTTCCCAGCAGGCTTTAGGAGAACCTAACCCATTTGTTTACACTAGAGTTCCTGACCTTGACAGGAATGGAAGTGTCCAGGTCCAAATATTCCTAGTCTGGTTGTATAGTGGGATTGTAGTCCATGCATGGTTACCTTGTCAGCTTTGGCATTGTCAAAGGACATCTGGGTCCAAGAAGCCAGCCCTGACAACCAAAGACAGCTGAACCACAATTGCTGGTCCACAAATTGAAAGTCTACACCACAACCAAGGTGTATACCCTCCCTCCTGGAAGTGAGTTGTTAAAACCCAAAGATGGGACTGGTGGGGTGGCTCAATGGGTAGAGAGCACGTGCTGCACACTCCTGAGTTGGATTCCTGGAACTTGCCTAGGGTGTCAAGAACTGTCCTCTGACCTCCAACATTCAATCGTGACGTACATGTATCCATATGTACATCAGTAATGAACAAAAAGACCCTTTAAAAAAAATGTTTCTCAAGCTTCCACTAGCTGTGGTTTGGGACTTAAAAAGACTAGGTGTAGCTCAGTTGGTAGAATGCTGGCTTAGGGTGCACAAAGCCCTGGATTGGATCCCTAGCACTGCACAAACCTAGGGGCGTGGTACGTGCATGCAACCTCAGCACTCCAGAAGTAAGGGCAGAAGTTCAAGGTTATTATCAGCTATATAGAAAGCTTGAGACCAGCCTGGACTACTTAAGATCCTATCTGCAAAACAAAGCCAGGGTGCCCGGTGCTTGCTCAGGAGTTAACGTTAAAGCCACCCACGCTTGAGGATCAGAGCTCAGGTTCTCTGAAAGCTTCAGACATGCTGGTAGGTGTCCTGGTCCACCCATAACTCCCGTTCCAGGAGGCAGAGACAAGGGATCCCCAGAGCAAGCTAGCCAGCAAGATCAGTCAGACTGTCCAGCCTCGGCTTTGACTGAGAGACCCTGCCTCAGTGAGGAAGGTAGAAGGGCAACGGCCAATGGTTCCTGACATCAATGTCCACATGACACATGCATGAACACGTGCTTGTATGCACCAGCACACAGCACATCTGAAATAGAAAAGAAACAAAACAGAATTTGTGGAGAAGCTGAGAGATGCACCTGGACCGCTCAGGTGCACTTTGCTCACATACGTGGGCTGTTAACAAGTAGCTGAGGCCGGCCTTGAACTTTTGACTCTCCTGCCTTTCCTCTCAAGTTCTGGGATTTGAGGTTTAGGTGGTGTTGGGGCTTGAAGCCCAGGCTCTGTGCATACTAGAAAGGCACTCTACGAATGGAGCTATATCCTTTTTGTTTTTTCTTGTTTGTTTGTTTTGAGTCACGGTCTTGCTACGTAGCCCAGACTAGCCTCACATTTGCTCAAATCCTCCTACCCCAACTTGCTGACTGCTGAGGTTACAAGTGTTGGCCACCACACCAGTGAAACTTTTGTATTAGTCGAAAGGTAAAATGTCTGGCCCGTCTTTGCAGCACCGCAATTCCTTAGATAAACTCTTCTGATAAGCACAGCGTTTCCATAAAATTTACAAACTTTAGTCCAGAACACTGTGTGTTCAAGGCCAGCCAAGGCTACATAGTGAGATCCTCTTTCCAAGTCAAAACAAGTTTAGAAGTTTCACTGCTTAGGTATGTATACAAGCTGTGTAATTAGCATAAATTAACATAAAACTGTGGATAGCCCCTCAGGAGCACTGCCAAACAGATAAATAAAAAGTTCAGTGATGGGATGCTGAAGAGATGGCTCAGAGGTTAAGAGCACTGGCTGCTCTTCCAGAGGTCCTAAATTCAATCCCAAACAACCATCTGTAATGAGATCTGGTGCCCTGGTCTAGCCTGCAGGTGTACATGCAGGCAGAACACTGTATACATAATAAATAAATAAATCTTAAAAACAACAACAACAAATACCTCAGTGATGGGCAGCACAGCCAAGCTGGCCCTGGTTGTGGTTGGGTAGGTAGGGGAGTGGTGTTCAGGTGAGCTGGCCCAAGGGCAAGGGCGTGAGCACGGGAGAGGTGGCCCTGCAACTTGTCTGCCTTGAGTTGGCCTCAGCAAGGGAGAAATGCCCTCCCGCTACCTTATCACCAGCGCCTCACCTTCCCAATCTGTAGCAGGAGGGAGAGCTGGCCTTGCTCAGGACAGTGGGCCCTGCATCTCTCCTGGGCAGCACAATAGGGCTGGTCCCG